>NC_046161.1:87100426-87400426 GCF_011064425.1 Rattus rattus | reverse complement strand
ACTTTGCTATGTAGGTCAGACTACCTGGCTAGCAAACTGCAGTCATCTGTCTGTCTCCCCTTCCCACTCACTGTGGAGAGGATTACAGATGGCTGCCACAACACCAGCTTTTACATGGATTCTGGAGAGCTGAACTCAGATCCTCACACTCGTGTGGCAGTGCTTTATGGACTGAACCATCTCCCAGCTAAGAAACTCTTAACAAAAACATCTGTATGTTCACACATGAGTACAAATGGCCAAGGAGGCCAGAGGCATCCAATCCCCCTGATCCTCTGGAGCTGGAGTGACAGGCAGTTGTGAGCTGTCCGACATGGGTGACTGGAATTCAAATTTGGGTCCTATACATGCAAGAGCATATGTGTTAACCACTGAGCCATCCCTCTATCTTCAGGAAAGTATCTTTAAAGTTAAGACTTGTACATTTAAAACTACAAAACTTAGTCTCAAGAAACTAATATTAAATAGAAAAACATTTACAGTTCAGAAAATAATGTTGTTAAGATGGTACTACACACAAATATAACTACAAATTCACTGTCATTCCTATCTAAATCCAAGTTAGCTTCTTGGAGTAATTGGTGGTTTTAAAATTCACAAGGAAATGTGAAGGACTCAAGCAAGTTAAGAAATCTTGATAAAGAAGGAATTAGACTGCTCTTCCTGATTTCAAAATTTGTTATAAAGATAGTCATTAAGACAGTGGTTGGATAGATGGCACATTAACATATAACTCATTAGAATTAATGAAAACCAACTGACCATTTAAATAAAAAGTTAGCACAATTAAATGTTGGAAAAAGTCTTATAAGCAAATGGTAGCCAAGTGTGGTGATATATTCCTATAAATCCACCTCTGCACTTAGGGAGGCAGAGGATCTCTGCGAGTTCAAGACCAGTCCAATCTATATAGTAAGTTCCAGTTTGGTCAAGGCTATGTAGTAACTCGCACTAATAAATAAATTATGACTTTAACAAAATTAAGACTTTGGCAAGAGATATAGGCAGGTGGTAGTGTGTGCTTAAGTGTGTATCTAACACACTGAAGGCCCTGAGTTCAACCTCCAGAACCAATGACTGAAAGGGCATTGTCAAAGCGGGAGAAAATAGGGGCTGGTGAGTACCATCGTGGCAGCTCTTAACTGTCTCTGACTCCAATTCTAAGGGATCAAACACCCTTTTCTGGCCTTCACAGGTACCAGGCATACATGTACACAGATACCCATGAACATAAATTTTTTTTAAATTAAAAAAATTAGAAAATTTTGGGGTTGGGGATTTAGCTCAGTGGTGGAGCGCTTGCCTAGCAAAGCACAAGGCCCTGGGTTCAGTCCCCAGCTCCGAAAAAAAAAAAGAAAAAAAAAAAAAAAAAAAAGAAAATTTTGTTGAACAGTGTGTCAGAAGGTTCTGTATCCAGAATAAGAATTCTTAAAATTCAGGGATAAAAGACAACCCAATCAAAAACCAGGCAAAGAAGGTATGCAAAGTAGTGTACCTTCCTGCCATATACTTCCAGCTACTAGAGATGCTAGGTCAGGAAGATAGACTGAGTCCAGGAGTTTAAGGGCAGGCTAGATAATACAGTAAGACACACCCGCACCAAAACAATATGCTAATGATTTTAATAGTCATTTATGCAAAAAAATAGTCATTTATGCAAAAAAGATATACAAATGTTAATAAGGGAACAAAAGAGCCAATGTTCAACATTCCTGGTCATTAGGAAAATGCAAATTAAAGCTACAATGAAATATTACTTCATTCACTTCATATCCCATAGGATGGCTAAAATAATAGCCAGTGTTGGTGAAGACATGGAGGGATGGAATCTCATACATATTACTAATGGAATTATAGTTTTTATAACTGCTTTGGAAAACAGTTTGAAGGCTATTCAAAGTACCATGACTCAAAGTTCCACTCACAGGCATATACAAAAGAACTGAAAATATACATGCACATAGGGGTTGTGCATAAAGTTCATAACATGCTATCAATAATAGGCCAAAGGTGGAATTACTATACATGTCTATTACGTGATAGTTGAGTAAAACAAAACATGGTCTCATTAATATAATAGAACATTACATGGTAATTAAAATGAATGAAGTTCTTATATATGATGAACCTTGAAACCACTATGCTACATGAAAGAAGACAGACACAAAAAGTCTCAAATTATATGATCAAACTGACATTAAATGCCCACTGTAGGAAATCCAGAGATAGGGAGTGGATTAGTGGAAGTGGAAAGGAGGAAGGAGTTGAGAAGAATGGTAATATCCACAGAAGTGTTCTGTGTCAGGTGCGGAACATTTCTTAAAGAATGCTAATGAATGATAATCATGGGACTATACTGAGACCCTCAGAAAAGCATTTTTTGTGGGGTGGGAGGTGATAGATCTCACTATGTAGCACTGATTGGACCAGAACTCAGTATGTAGACCAGGATGGCCTAGAACTTTTTGCCTGCCTCCCCCCGCCCAATCTCTTCTTGCCTCTGTCTCTTGAGTGCTAGGATGACAAGCGTGAACCATCATGCCAAGCCTTAAGTTATTATTTCTAAATATATACGTTAAGTAACACAGAGAGGTTTCTATGTAAAGAAAATGTATTAAATAGACCACTATTTACTTTCAAGGTCACTAGTAGATTGTTTACAAAGGACATATAATTACCTCATTAAAGGTTCGCGCTGATCCCTCATCAGTCTCAGTGTAACTTCACATGCTCTTCGAAACAGACCCTCTGTTCCCATAGGACCCATTCCATTAACCATATTATGAGTCAGTCGAAATGGTACAATTTCTGGAACTTCAAAAGTTTCTCCCTTAAAAACAAAAGGTTTTATTATATGGTAGTAATAAATTTACAAAACCTTTGCTCAAAGAGTTTGGAACTTCATGTCTGGACTCTTAGGAAAGAGAAAAAATATCCTCCAAATATTTATGTAATTTATATAAAGGCATCTGTTGAAAAAAGCCATATAATACTGCCTTTGCTTTTGGGCAATTTGAAAACATGGCTTAATCTTAGATATAAGATCTAGATGAATGGATTCACTTTGTCCAGTTTAGTATACTCAATATTATTATAGAACATATTTACATTCAATATTCACGCTCAATAACATAATGTACAACTATTCTCATGTCTATTGTCCGAAATTCTCCTTTTGTATGGTTTGATCTATACCATTTATTTATCTTTTTATTTCTTTTTAGCTCAATCTATGGACTTTTTCATCTTCCTATGACAGCTAATGGCAACCCGAAGAAGACAGGTCAATGAAAACTGAAATGACCTTCTAATCTTCCTCCAGAATTCTAACAGGAGAAAATTATTGAAGTTCTTAAAGAACCCACTCTGGTACTATTTGTTGAAGCTGTTATTACTATTTGAAATCAGGACCTAGCACATACTGGTAAGTGTTTCTACTGAACTATACCCTTTCTTGACTTTTTCTTTAACTTAGATCAGACTTATATACTGCCGAATTTAGAAATGTGAAACAATTCCAACTTTACGGAACTCTGTAAAATTTACTGATTTGCCCAAGTTCACATAGCTAGGAACTCAGTCAGCAATTAAAGCCCATACCTTTCATATATCACTCTTCTAACTTCTCTGCATCCTAATAGCTTTTCTAAAGGATCCACTAATGAAAACCAGTCAAGAAACTCTGTTATGCAGCTAGGACTAAAAGGTCTAACTAGGGAGAACAGTTGTTGTGGAAAGAAAATTTGAGGGAATATGTGGAATAAACAAAGTCATGTCATACCTTATTAAAAAGACAGTTGAAGTCTACATGTACACATTCACCAGTGAAAGAATCAAAAAGAATGTTTTCACCATGACGGTCTCCAAGCCCCAGGATATAGCCAACCATTGACATGACCGCAGTAGAACGGCAGTATGCGGACCTACTGCTGTACCTAAGGAAGTACAATGCTTGTCAAATACTTTGTGCCAGGGTTTTAAAAAACAAAATTTATATATATACATATATAAATAAATTTAAAAAGAAACATTAAACTATAACAATATTCTTGGTAACTTGCCATGATGTAGGATCAGGGAATGTTCTTAGAAACCACTCATGAAAAACAGGAGGGTGCCTGGGCAGGAGTATTTCTTGGAATACTTTGAGTTTTTCAGATAAAGCTGCTGATTTTGGTAGCATACACTGACGAAGTTCCTTTCCTGTCATATACACTCCTTCAGAGAAGAATGATTTTAATTGTTCGCACAGCCAAATGAAAAAAGAAGCAAAAATAATTTTGTTAAAATAGAAAGTGTCAACATTTGTTCCAACTGAAAAGCAAGAATAGAAAAATACTAATTATGCATATTAATGGTAATAACTTGACAGCATAACAATAATAAACCCTACTATTTTTCTTTAATACTTATTAAAAGTACTGTCTCTAATTGTTGAAAATGTAAACAAACAAACAAACAAACAAACAGACCCAATGTTTTATCAAATAACTCCAGAATATAAGGTTCAGAATAATTCATCACTCTGGAACACTCTTACTAAAATTATAGTAAACTTTCTTGATCAGGATGTCATAATGAGGTAAGTTCGGCTATTAGTAAAGAGGACAGATTGGTACTCTGAAATAATCTACTGTAAGGCGAGTCTATGAAATTCATGGATTACTACTATTCCTGTTATTTAAATCCAGCTCTCACTCTATAGCCAGGGCTATTCTGGAGTTTAGGAATTTATGTTATAAACAGGGCAGTCTTGAACTTTTAATAATTCTCCTTCCTCTGCATCCTGAATGCAGATATATACAGGTGTGTACCATTACATCCGATATGTTCTCAAGTGTCTTTTCTTTCTGTGAGGCAGTGTTTCACTATGTTGCTCTGGATAACCTGGAACTCACTGTGTAGACCAGACTGACTTAAACTCAAGAGACCTGCCTGCCTCTCTCTCCCAAGAGCTAGAATTAAAGGGTATCTACCTATGCCTGGCATGTAACTAAGTCTTTGTTTGTTTGTTTTGAGATAGGTCTCACTATGTAGCTCTGGCTATCCTAGAACTCACTCTGCAGATCAGGCTAGCCTCAAACTCACTGAAATGCATCTGACTCTATCTTCCAAGTGCTGGGAATAAAAGCTTGCACCAACACTCCCAGCTCTAGCATATTACTAAATCTTAAAATAAACCTTAGTCTGAAAATCATCTAGATACGAAAGTCTACGGACAAGCTCATAGTTTGAGACTTTTAGCCTCACTCATTGCATAATTCTACCATATTTATAAGATGGGTTCTTAACATTTGATTGAGTCTTTTTCAGTTCAAGATGGTTGTTCGCCATGTGAACCTGAACTAGTTATTTAGATAATTTGGCTTGTAAATTAACAATAAAAAGATCTATATAACATGCTTAGTATAATTCCCATTTATCAATTTATCATTTTATCAATTTATCAATCCCAGTAATTTATCAATACTATTGTTATGGACTAAATTTATTAAAAAATTGTTAAATAGCTGCAGTGGTGGGGGCGACTTTAATTCCAGCACCCAGGAGGCAGAGACAAGAGGTTATCTGTGAATGAGGCCAGCCTGGTCTACATATTAAGTTCAAGGACAGCCAGGGCTACATAGAACTTGTCTCCAAACAACAACAAGACCCAAAAAACAAATCATCCCCAAAATATGTTACAGAATGTAACACTATTTGGAAATATGATCTTTGCAGATAGAGCCAGTTTAAGATGAGTGTATTAAGGTGGAATTAGAATTCAATAATCCAACAACTTGTATTCTTATACTAGGAAAAAAAGAGGGCTGGAGAGATGGCTCAGCGGTTAAGAGCACTGACTGCTCTTCCCGAGGTCCTGAGTTCAATTCCAAGCAACCACATGGTGGCTCACAACCATCTGTAATGGAATCCGATGCCCTTTTCTGGTGTGTCTGAAGAGAGTAACAGTGTACTTATACATACGATAGATAAATCTTAAAAGAAAAAAGAGGCATGCTATGGAGATGGGGTCAGTCTATAAAATGCCATGCAATCATGAAGATTTGACTTCAGGTCCTGAGAACTCATGTAAAGCCAGATACAGAAGTGCCATTTTATTATCCAAATTTTTCCAGAGCAAGATGGGAGGCAAAGACTGGAGAAATTCTGAAAGCTTAAGGCCTGGCCTACATCGTGACAAGAGCCTCTGTCTCAAACAAGGCAGGCGAGGACTGACACCCAGGTCATCTCTGACCACCACATGCATTCTGCAGCCATTTTTATGTATATCAATTAAAAATAATAAAGAGAAAGATTAAAATATATTATATACATGATAGAATTGTTAAAGATAAATTTTTAAATGTTAAGAAGAAGGGGCGTATTTGCAGAGCCACCTCTGGTCCGGGCATTTGGGAAGCAGAGACATGCAGACAGATCTCTGAGGCTGAAGCCATCCTAGTCTACACAGTGAGAGTCTGTATCAAAAGGAAACAAACAAAACCAACAACAAATAGCTATGCAGCAACATAGAAATTTGATGTTATTTTTTTCTCTTATAAAGTTACAATTTTTTTTTTTTCGGAGCTGGGGATCGAACCCAGGGCCTTACCGCTGAGCTAAATCCCCAACCCCTACAATGTTTTTTATCTGTTCACAATGAACAGTTATCTCATTGTGATGGCTACTCCTGGTTGTCACCTTGACATCTGGAATCAACTACAATCCTGAAATGGAGGGCACACCTGTGATCCAGATCTTGAGGCTGGAAGACACAGGCTTTTGATATCTGGCTCTTGAGGCATAGTGGCTATGAAAAGCTTAGGCCCAGGCATGGTGGCACATGCTTTTAATCCCAGGAGACAGAGCCAAACAGATCTCTGAGTTCAAGGCCAGCCTGGGACAGAGCAAGTTCCAAGTAGAGAACAGCTTAGGTCCAGGTGTGGTGGTACACCCCCTTAATCTGGTCCATACCATCTGCTGGAGGCCTACATAGGACAATGGGAAAGGGAGGGAGTGTTTCTCGTCTGCTTGCACTTACTTGCCATCTGTTAAATATACTCCTTCAGGACTCCAGTTTCTACAGAAAACAAGCTGAATCACCTAGCCTCGTGGGAGTGAGCAACTTGGACTTTCCATTCACAGCTGCCTGTTGTTGAGTTGGTTGGACTGGATTTCAATAAATTCCCTTAATCTATACATTCCATAAGTTCTGTGACTTTAGAGAACCCTGACTAATACACTTATGAGAAAGGACTTACTACTATAAATGACCTGCTTCTTACCATACTTTTGCCTTAAATTTTTCTTTTTAAAATGTTGAGACATGATACCATCTGCAGCCATGGCTGACACTGACCCCATGTTCCTCCTGCCTTGAACTTCCTGAGTGCTGGGATTCCAGGCACTCATCACCATAGTTAACTACCTCTGCCTGGTAGAGCCCATTTATAAGCACTGCCTATAATATCCATTACTACGGTGTTTGCTAGTTCGTAATATTCTACTTCCTCAGTCTTGCATTTATTCATTCCAATATTACTACAATAAAGATTTTTTCCTACTTACTGTTTCTGAAAGTATTTGATAATATAAGTATGAGGGTACATTTATTTTATTTCATGGGTTATAATTAATTACGATCAACATCACTTTTTCTAAAGTTATCCCAAGCTAGGACAGTGTTCTAATCCAATCAAAAATCATTTCTCTGACAGAAAACTAACTTTGTTATTCATAGAATATTTGCTTATTTCTATAGGCAGATGAGTTTCAGAATTGCTAACAAATATTTCAGAAAAATGAATGTTCAGCTTTTTTTGTAAGCTACCTCAAAAGTTTTTTTGCACTGAAAAAAAGAAGGGTCCAAAGGAAGGAAGGGAAGAAAGAAGATCTTACATGCTTCTGTATATACAACATAAATTTTACTAGGCTTAGGTAAAATATGTGCATTGATATGATAAAAACTATTATATACATATTACACGTTTGTAGCTAGCAACCTCAGTATATGCTTCTATCATAAGAATAACTACAATACCCTTTTCTTTGTATAGTTTGGTCAGAATAGGTCTCAAGCCAGCAGTGTTGTTCACCCATTCAATAATCCCACACTCATCATTCAGTGGAATAACTGCATATGTTCGGATATGAAGTTCTCTTCGACGTGATTCTGCATCTTTTCTTAAGCTCTATGGAAAACATAGAAATAAAAAATAGAATTCAGATTCCTATTATGTCAAATGGTATATCTAAATATTGTTCTTTCCTAGGATATGCGCTGATGGCAGCCTGTAATGAATGATTCTAAAAGTTAGAGGAGGAAGCTATGGGATCATGTACCTATTCTCCTTTAAACCCTAAAATGCCTTGTACAATAGCTTCTTCTTAGCTCTCTACTATGCATTTAACAGAATACTACATTTGAAAAGCAGTATTTATAACCACATCAATGACAAAACGCTATTGTCTTCTTTTCTACTGCATTATAGATCATGATTAACTATCGATAAGTACTTAAGCAGAGACTGATGTTTCATTTTATCTAAGAATTGCTATTTTACTTTCCTCTCTGAAAAATTTCATAAGGAATCATACTATCTACCAAAAACAAGCCCAAACCAGTAATGCATGTACGTATATGTATAAATAGATATAATTAACCTTTAATTCTGAGACTGGGTCTTGCTTACAAAACTTACTAATAAAAATGAATTCCATTAGTTCAATCCTTTCTCAAGTCATTTTCGGCTTACATATAATGATATATTTGCTTGACTTTCTTTCTTTCTTTTTTAACACAGAGATCTGTGACTTCTGCACAGAAAAATTATTTTTTCCCTGAAGATGATTCTTTGAAGCCTAACTATGCTTGAAACCTTCCTGATTGAGTCCCTTAAATGGTGCTACCACCACCACTCCTAGCTAATAAAATAAGCCTTAAATTAGACTTCCCATATTTCTTTGAGTCAGATGGCAAGCACTTACTAACAGAATAAAATCAATGCTAATGATTACTTTTAAACAGTGACATCGTGAAAACAGAACCCATTTTTTTTTTTCTAGCTTTGAAACAGAAACCTTGGGTTCTGGATAAGTAATAGAGTGCTTTATATAAAGCCATTAAGTAGAAAATATTTTCCTTCATTAATGTCTTACATCCCTTAAAAATAAAATAATTGTTAAACATTAAGTAAAGGAGACAATTTAAATCTATGAATATATCCAAAAATCTGATAAGAGGGACTTGAACAAATATTGGTTTACTCATTCAAAGTATCAGGTGGAAGAAACTCAAGCATTCGTAATGGACAATAAGATAAACAATGAGAATACATTCAATGACACTGAAAACTGATTTAAATGATAGTATGTACATTTTATCACAAAAATAAAAATTAAGAGATACATTCCATTTCAACGGTAATCTATCTGCCTATTAAGAAGTCCACATGACTATGACGATTATTTTCCTAATTCTAAAATAAAAGCAATGAGGTTGGATAGACGGCACAGCAGGTCAGGCACTGCTGTTCTTCTTGCAGACTGAGATGTGGTTCTCAGGACCGATCTCAGGTGGTGCACAGTCATCAGACTAAAGCTCCAGGGAGTCTCATGCCTCGGACTTAGCAGGCTCCTGTACACACGTGCATAGTGCATAGAGATGCAGACACACACACACACACACACACACACACACACACACACACACTGAAAATAATATAAACAAATCTTTAAAAAGCAAACTGTTTCCAACCTTGTTAATCAAAGAATTAAATTCCATTAGTCTACAGTCTTTTCTCAAGTCATCTTTTGGTTTACACATCATGATATAGAATTTTCCATCTGAGCCCTTTAAGGAGATTTTCTTTGGTTTCTGAAGAGAAGAAAGAATTTCTACCTAAAAAATAATGAGTGTTATAGTTAAGACAAGACTGAAATTCTTTGTTAAATTTGAATATTATATTGAGTTATGCATCATAAGAAAGAGTAAGTAGGAGTATGTAGTAAATTTGTATTTTAAAATGTTCTTTTACCTTGGTTATCTAGAAGCTAAAAATTAACGTCTATGAATAGGGACACACTTTCTTAAACATTAGAACTATACAGGAAGTGAACAAACAAACAAACAAACAAAAAACCCAACAAACCCTGACTTTGTCAGTCAAACAAATACTTACACATGCATATTCAGGTAGTCCTTAGAAATCTTACATAATAAAATCTTACATAATAAAAATGTTTATCATAATATTGTCACAAAATCTTACATAATAAAAATGTTTATCATAATATTGGAAGAGTATTATCAAAATACATCATATAAATATATAAAAATTTCAAAGAACAAGTTTATCAATTGAAAGTACTTTGTTGGGGTTGGGGATTTAGCTCAGTGGTAGAGCGCTTGCATAGGAAGCGCAAGGCCCTGGGTTCAGTCCCCAGCTCCGAAAAAAAAAACCAAAAAAAAAAAAAAAAAAAAAGAAAGTACTTTGTTTTTGAAAAAGAAACTTCTCCAAAATGAAGCCTACCTCATGATGTAATTAAGCTAAAAATTACTGCTTAGGTTAAAAACACAACATGATTGTAATAGTGTACAATGTAAGTGGTTCTAAAAATGTTTTAAAATGTCCTTAAGTCATAGAAACTATAGACTAAATATGGAGTCTTTAAAAGCGTTTCCTTAGGACTATTTCCTTAAAATAAGCATACATTTACAGCCATGTTTCACAAGTAGGGATGTGGGACAGAAGAAAAGGGACGCCTGGCAGGTAAGAGGCCACAGGCTCACTCCTAGCGGTGCATTTTAAAAAAGAGGGATGGGCCGAGGAAATGTTCAGTTAGTGGAGCTGCTGCACTGGTGTGAGGAACTGAGTTTGGAGCATGCGTGGAATACAGCGCTTTATAATGAGAGAGAAGAATTTTGGAAGCCAATGGCCAGCTAGCTTGAAACTCTGTCTGAAACAAAGTAGAAGGTGAGGACCGACTTGAGATTATTTTCTGACCTCCTGTGGATATGGCACACACACATATTAATTCATGCACACATAGAGAATAACAAGTAATCTGAATCTTGTTTCCTCATAAGAAAAAAATAAACACGTATTTTGCTCATTTGCTCTCCATTTTTCTAAGACAAAAGAAAATATAGGAAAATACAATAATGAGAAAATAGTCATCGTGAAATAAAAGCATGTGAAGATCAAAATGTTAGGCTTGTTATGATTCCGTATCAGTTAGCTTTGTACTACAGTAAAGACAGTTTCACTTCTCTACATTTAATTTGAAGGTAACTACATTTAAAAATTCTATTATAGTTATATAAAACTGAAGTTTACCACATCGTCGAAGCCTGCAAGATAGGCCCAATGCCCAGGAAAGGGGTCATGATTAGCATGGGCACCCAGAATTGATGGAAGAGTAGGTATCATGACTGACTGCAAAGGAATGAGGATTTCACTAAATGTTGGGTCTTCTACCAGCTTTTTAAGCATTTTAAAGTGAGTGCTCATGCTCAATGTAGAATTACTTCCATCAACCTAAAAACAAACAAACAAACAAACAAACAAACAAACAGCATATTTCAATTTTTCTGAGTTAACCTTGAATTACAGAACTTTAATTACAGGAAACATTTTACTTTCACAACCTCAATTATTCAACAGTGTGCAATGTCCTAAGTATCTTTAATCTTCTCATTTAAATCTTTTACCTTATAAATAATGTTCCTCTATCACAGGAGTATTTAATGACCAGAGGAGATAGTAGAAACCAGAGATCTATTATCAGACATGAGAAAATCTGTAGATAACTCTTTTTGGTTACCAAACCTCATTTAACAACAAGATGATACTGAATTTCTTTTTTTTTTCCGGAGCTGGGGACCGAACCCAGGGCCTTGCGGTTGCTAGGCAAGCACTCTACTACTGAGCTAAATCCCCAACCCCGATCCTGAATTTCTTAATGTAAAGATGAATGCTATGTGTGTTTGATTATTGGATATTCTGATACATTACCATTAGTTAGAATAGCCAATGTAAGTATGAATATTTTTAAAATGAGAAAAAAACTGAATTCCTAAGTGTAGTTAGGATAAAAAAAATTAAGGTTTCAGATAAAGAACTAAGCACCTGAACATGTAAAGCACTTATAGGGCCAGCATCCAATAAGTACATTTTTCCTAGTGTTAAGTACATCGGAGGTCAAATACAATTAATGGAAATAATGAAAGGTTATGCTTTTGAGAATAGGTTATTCATGAAAGGAAGGGAAAAAATAGGGTAACCTTTATCTTTTTACCTAGAAATGGTTACTGGATTTTGATTGTCAAATGAAGCTATTTACCTGATGAAGAACCTTTCCCTTTAATAATCACCCCATATACTTTTATCTCCTACATTTAGCTTCCCCCCCAATCCTAACATAGAACAGTGATTTACTGCTTTATCTACCTTCCTACTTCAGTCACAAGCATATTGAAAATAATTACTACTACTCCAGATGATAGCCACTGCTTACTTCCTTACAAATGTACCAGCAATTCCAGACAGATTTCTACTAGTCATCTTTGTTCCTTCATCACAATGCCTATGCATTGAAATATACCTTGAAAAAATGAAAATCAAGGGTTCATGAATCAAGTACTTGCCTACTATGGATAAAGTCTTGGGTTTGATATCTAACACTATTTAAAGGGAATCAATTAACCAAGAAAAAACTCTCCATTCATTTTCCTATCCGATACGTAGACTGACATGCAAGTTTTCAAAACTTAAGGATATGACAATATAATCAAAGACTCTTTTAATGCATTTTAAATATATTTTATATTTATTTATATTATTTTATATAGTTGATTTAATATTTTTTACTTAAAACTACTGATAACTATTAAAATATACTTTCAGGGAAATTCAGAAACATTGAGGATATATGAAAGGGGGACATATGTTACAAATTAAAACAACAGAATTATTAAGGTAAATCATACAGGGGGTAGAGGTATATCTCAGTGGTAAAGTCCTTGTTTAGCAAGATTAGGTTTCTGGTTCAATCTCTAGCATATGAAGAAGAGGGGTCGGGGGAAAAAGATACAAAGATATATATTTAAAATATACCATTTGATATATTTTGGTATGTGTATACTGATGTACTTAAAACTTTAATGAAACATAACAGCATAACTCACAAACCAGTTTCTATATAACTCTTCTGTATATTATCTCACATGGCTTGCTGAGCACTAAGATCTGAACTTACCGATTTGTTGCATAACTCTAGTAGCTTGTCTGTTAGGCGAGTTGCATCTCCGACAAACTTTTCTAAAGACTTTTTCATATGGATAGCTTTTGTAAGAATTTCCTTGCATCTGTTCACACGCATGGGATAAGAAGACTGTCAATCAAAAAAGGGGTGGGGATTAAATACAATTATATAGGAAAGCTGATTGGCAAGAATCAATTTAAAAGACTATTTAAGATGTGAGTTTATAACATAAGCGTCTAGGAAATCAATTTGATAACACCATTTTAATCCTACAGCCTGTGAATACTTTTGATAGGATCTTCATTGATGAAACAATCCAATATTTTGAGACGTAGCACAACAGAACAGAAGGAAAATAAAACAAAACTTTAATGAACTAACGGTTAGCTATTTTTATAATTTTGTCCAATTACAAAAATGTGTTGTCAAAGAATATTATATAATTTATCTAATACTAAAGTTATTTAATCATCTAATATTTAAGTAAAAATATAATTGTCAACTTAATTAAAATTTACTGTTAAAATAGGATTAGAAAAGTACATAAAAAGTTACAAGAAAAAGTTAACAAATAGTCTGAATTTTAATTTTCCTTTTATCTTTATACTAACTTTTCTATAATATTTACTCATTAAATATACTAATCAACTTGTATATGCCCGCTAATAGATTTTCAAGATCTTGGAATAAAACACTTAAAACTTCACATGGCTGGAGTGATGGCTCAGTGATTAAGAGCACTTGCTTTCACAGAGGACCTGGGTTCAACTCCCAGCACTCTGATGGCAATTTATAACTGTTCTTAACTGCAGTTCCAGCGAATCAACACTTCCTCTCCTGACGCCTGAGCACCAGGCATGCAAATGGTGCATAGCCATACATCCAAGTAAAACACGCATACACATAAAATAATCTTTTAAAAAGTGGCTATATTATAAAAACTTCACAAAGACAGCACTACTCAAGTCTTTAATCTTCACATATTGGTAACTTCATTTCATATGATAAGTATGTCAAAATATTTAAACGAGGTAAATTTTTCTCTCTATAGGAAAATTACTAACAATATAGGCCAGGACCCTGGAATTTGTATTTATATACTTGCTTTAAAAATACTTGACACAGGGTTGGGGATTTAGCTCAGTGGTAGCAAACGCAAGGCCCTGGGTTTGGTCCCCAGCTACCGAAAAAAAAAAAAAAAAAAAAACAAAAAAACAAAACAAAAAAAAAAAACCAAAAAAAAAAAACTTGACACAGTAAGTGGCTAACTAATGATTACCTTTGACACAGCAGTCATCATCCACATTGCTTGCTGAGGATAGGCCAGAAAGACCTTGGCTATTATTTCCATCAAGACAACAAAAACTTCATCATGAGAATGACAAATTCGAGAGATCAACTGCGAAAAAGCAGTCAAAAACTGATATGGTGCTAACCGATTTGTGTGCTCTGTGAGTACACTATTTATTTTTGCCAAATCATTTCTCATTTGCAGACGATCAGAACGACCACCTAAGGGCAAGTTTAAGACAGGAAAAACAAACAACATCAGTATTTCAATTCATTTCACAGAAAAAATAAGCCTGATAAAACAGCTTTAAAAAGACAACATTTGCATGCCCAGAGCTAGCTGTCTGACAAGACTGTGTAGACAGGAAAAGCATTTACATGGAAGAGGCATTTGTTTCCATCATCTGCTGTAAGTTTTATGGTATGTATGTATACCGACATCTTTCAAAGTATTAGAGCTATCAAGAAATGAAAAAACTATTACTTTCCATTCCTGAATTACAAGTACTTTAAATCTATAGTTTTATCTTTCCCTTTATGTCACACTTAACTTATTTTTATAAGATTAATTTTTATTTTTTTTCAAGAGTATGCTTGTGTTTGTGTGGGTGTAGCACACACACATGCACCAAGCACACACCTGTGGAGGACAAAAACTTTGGATCTCTCTGGAGTTGGAGTTAGAAGTAGTTGTAAACTACTTGATATAGGTACTAGAATTAAATTCAGGTCTGCTACAAGAACAGTGTGTGCTCTAACTGTTGGACCATCCTTCCAGCCCCCCACTTTTGTTTCTTACATCATTATAAAATATTTTAATTATCAAATTATTCACTGGTTTTTAGAGAGTGAAACTGTAGTGCCAAATGTTATTTTATACCAAAGTTCTAATTCTTCCTAGTGCCTTAAAAATTTTACATAAAGTTATACCTTTTTCCCATTCGTATGCCTTAGCACCAAAATCAAGCCATAGCGATAACATTCGTGGCATTGATTGATATATGAACTGATTTCCATACTGAAGAGATCTGCAATTATATATGAGTAAGAAATACAATTACCACAGAGGTTTTCTGTAGGTTATATGAACTAGAATGGAAAAGCTTAAACTTCAGTTATATGCAGTTTTCTGATAAAAACTATGACATCATCTACTTATCCATCGATCTGAACTCTGTGTGAGCTGAGGATGAGACCCCGAATCCTCCGCTTCTATCTCCTAAGTTAGAGAGCACAGGCATGGGTGGGTATAGGGCGCACCTATCAAACCCAGGGCTTCATGCATGCTAAGAGAGCGCTCCACCTACTGTGCTATAGCCCTAGTCCCTGAAACAATGGTACTAGCATTTCTTCACGGTAGGTTACTTCCCCTCTTTCTATTTTTTCTTGTTAAAGTATTCAGGTTGTATTCCATGGTAGTAAGCTTAATGCTCAGGCCTAATCATTCTATTTCTGAGAGATTTCATTTCTACATTTTTCTTCATGTTTTTTCCCCTTTACAGATGATGCAGAAGGAGATAATGTTTATAATCGTGAAGGCCGTACCTTGAGTTTTAACACAGACTTTCCCAAAGTACAGGACCTTTACATGTGTCTGCTTTGCTGGTAGTACGTGCATATTCATCTCCATCCATTCCCAGGGAAGTGTGCACAAATCATGCAGTGACACTCCCACATTTGGACAAACCACATGTGATAGCACAGCTAGAGTACAATGGTTAAGCTCAGCCTGAGAAAATACATCCTCCTGATCCTCAGTCTTTGTAATCATGATAGCGTCCCTGGCAGGCAAGCTTTTTTTTTTTTTTAAACAATATTTGTATCATTCATTTTTATATCTACACACAAGTTCTATTATAAACTATTATCTAAATGTTTTATATATTTAAGGTTTCATTAAGTATATAATTAAACTTGTTGAGGACCTTCACACCAAAGCAGTAATAACTACTATTTAAGGTACATTCCAGTATTCAAGTGAGTATATCTCAATAGCTATTTTTTACTCCTTTAAAAATATAAATACAGAGGCTGGAGAGATGGTGCAGCGCTCACGAGCACTTGCTGCTCTTGTAGAGGACCTGGGATTTCTAGCACCTACATAGTAGTTTATTATCACTCATTATTACTCCAGTTTCCCGAAGATCCAATGCCCTCTCTGATGTTCATCGGCACCAAGCACACACAGTACAGATTCATACATACTACAGGCAAAACACACAGGGAAATCTGATAATAAAACCTTTAAATACTAGTATAAAAATTCCCAAATTTGCAGTATCACAGCTATAAATATGCTGTAGAAATGGAGAGTGGTGCTATGTTTTTAATAATCCCAGCATTTAGGAAACTATGACTGAAAGGCCAGCTTGGACTATATAGGCAAGAACCTATCACAAACAAAATCCCATCTTTTTCTTTTTTTTTTTTTTTTTTTTTTTGGAGCTGGGGACCAACCCAGGGCCTTTAAGATTACTAGGCAAGCGCTCTACCACTGAGCTAAATCCCAACCCACAAAAATCCCATCAACAACAAAACAGTAAGAAACAAACGACAGAAAAAAACCCAACAATGTAAAAATACCTTCCTTCTTGGAAGTATGATTTAAGAAATGTAATGAGTACATTCTATATACTAAGGGCCTGATATATCCTGTATATACTCAGTTAAAAAAAATTGTTTATCCTTAAAAAAATTCAATTAATAATTTTCTTGTTTCTGATTCCATTTCAAAATATAAACAAGCCATGAATTCTCCTTTAATAACACAATGAAGAAAACCAACAATATTTATAATTATTAGCAACTACAACTCAAGAAACATTGATGAAATTAAGTTTGGATTTTTTAAAAATTGAAGTTTCCTTAGGAAAATGAAATTTGGCTAAATGTTACTCTAATATGGAACAGATAAATACTGCTTTAATTACTGAAAAGTAATATTTAACTGAGAAATAATAAAACCGAAAAATAAGGAATTTTAATAAATTTATTGCTGTTAAGTCAGAGTCCTTCACTAGAAAGTAATAGCACATGAATACAAGAATTATGTACTCAAAAATTAATAAATTGCCACATATAACTACTAAGCATGACTATATCATACATATTTATATACACGTAAACATACACATAGATCTATACGTATCGGCATCTGAATTAAAAGTTATATTCTAACCATAGGAGGAGGATCAGGAAGGTCAAGCCCAGGCTTAGCTACAGAGTGAGTTTGAGGGTAGCTTGGGCTCTGTATTACCCCACCTCACAAACAAAACAAAAAGCTCTATTTCACCCTCTGCCTAGTTCAAGAACAGGCTCCTGACAGATGTGGTGGCGGACTCCTATAATCCCAGAACTGAGAACACTGAGATAAGGTATGAGTTCAAGAGCAGGACTCTATCTCTAAAATACAAAAGCAAAATAAGAAAAAAACAAGCTCTTCATTCAGTATAACTTCAAAATAAATGTCCTTATTTTGTTTTTTGGGTTTTTGTTGTTTTACTAGATTTGATTAGGAAAATATACTCAATTACCATTAAATTTAACAATTAAATATATTAAGTTTTAGTTTGAAATACTATACATGGTGATTTGAATAATGACGGTCACAGCCTCCTGAGTATTGGGACTATGGGTATGGGCCAACTGTTTCCAGACAACAGCTGACTAAAGACTGTACATGGACTGACCCTGGGCTCCAACCTCATAGGTAGCAATGAAAGCCTAGTAAGGGCACCAGTGGAAGGGGAAGCCCTTGGCCCTGCCAAGACTGAACCTCCAGTGAACGTGATTGTTGGGGGGAGGGTGGTAATGGGGGGGAGGATGGGAAGGGGAAGCCCATATAGAAGAGGAGGGGTAGGGGTTAGGAGGATGTTGGCCCAGAAACCAGGAAAGGGAATAACAATTGAAATGTAGATAAGAAATACCCAATTTAATAAAGATGGAGAAAAAAAATATTTTTTGGTTAAAGTGTTCTACTACTGAGTTATGTCTACAGTCTAGTACTGTTGATTTTCTAAAACTGTAACTATATACACCTTTTTTAATAAAACTATATCTGTAAACTTTTTCTCCACACACACAAAAGGCATTTTTTAAGACTAAAGAAAAAAACTATGAAGAAAAATATTCTGGATTGGAGATGGCTTAGTTCTGGCTGCTTTTATAGAGAGGACCTGGGTTTAGTTACCAGCACCCAGAGGGCAGTTCACAACTGTGACCCAGTTCTAGGGAAGTCTGATGCCCTCTTCTGGCTTCCAGGAGTACTACACATGCACATGGTAAACATACATACATGCAGGCAAGTAGGCAAACACTCATACATGTAAAATAAAGATAAATTAAACATAAGAAAAATAAAAACATTCTAATTATATTGTACAATGAATCCAAGCGTGGTAAATCAGAAAACAACCTGACTATGCTATGGTATGTGATAACATTCATCCCATTTTAAATCTCAAACATGAAGTTTTCATACTTACCTTCCAAAATGTAGGACTATATATCGGATGAGATCACCTTGCTTTTCCATTTTGTTATCTGTTACCATGGGCATCAATTTGTCATAGTACTTGGCAAGGTAGAAATGCCCATCTTCCCACTCTGGCAGAAACAAGGTCACATCCTATGAAAAGGACATGTGTTACATATCTAAGCAGATCTTACCAGAGGCTGGGGCATGAAGTACTAATAGGTCATTAAACACTAAGAGTCCTCATCACAGCAAATTCAAGTTGTGTGTGACACTGGTTTGATGCATGGTATTCAATCAGAACGGTTATGATGCTGATAAACTCCTTGCCAGGTGTGCAAACAGCACCTCTAATTCTAGCACCCAGGAAGCTGAGGCAGGAGGATTTCAGTAAATTTTGAGACAAATCTGGGATACATAGAATCTGAGATACTCAGAAAGTGAGTTCCAGGCCAATATGGGATACAGAGTAAAATCCTGTCTCAAAATAACACATGTAAATCCAACGCCCAAACCAAACCCACCTCAAAAAGAACATTCTTGCATATAACCTATGCCAGTGTGATAGGTCAGGTTATATTCATGAATATTAGCCTCATGAAATTACACTTTCTCCTATGCTTAGTGTGACTAGTTTGTTTATAGGTAAGTCTCACCATGTTGCATTAAGGTTGCTGAGGTTTTCAAAAGTGTCATGAGTTTGAAACTAGTATGAGCTGCCTAACTAAGTACTGAGCCAGCCAGATACAAGGCAAGATCTGATTTCAATTGCCCACCCCACCCTAAAAAGAAGATTCTGACTTAGACAAACAGTTGATTTCTTTATGATGTTAAGGGATTAATTACCCCATCCTGCAAAATGTCTAAATGACATAGCACCATGTTTTGAAGCCTATTTTTTAGTACCCTATATTAATTAATAGCCTCTTTGGGCTATTGAGACTATACTCACTATACTATCTCAGGATTTGGTAGTTGGCTTCAGAAGTAGATTCACCGTGCAACAATTTCTAACCTGGGATGGTGGTTTCACGCATGTATTCATTTGTGGTAATTCCATATACTTATGAACTTTATTTATGAAAAAGTCAGTTTTCCTGAGTACATATACATATACACTTCATATATACTTCAATGACTTAAAAATCATTTAATCCATTAAAAAATGGTTTACATTACACATACCTTATATTTCTTCATAATTGCATTGCTTTCAAAGTTAGCTGTTTCTTCCATAAAGCGGCCAACAAGCAGTGTAGCTCGACCATGGATTAACATGTGCTTACTCTCAGTTGGGGATTTATTTTCAGGAAAACATAATTCAACCCCCTTTTGAAGAACAATAAGCGCCTGGTGAACATCACCCTAAAATGAAAGGGCAATTAATAAGTCTTTAATTTAAAATATATCCTTCGCTGGGCTATGTTGGCACACACCTTCAATCCAAGCACTCTGGAGGAAAAGAATCTCTGACTCACTGAATCATTTGTAATTTCAAGTTTATCTACCACTCCTTATTAAAGATCTAAGGAAGCATTGACTCATTTCATATAGAATGCTTTAATCATTCATTTGTTTACTCATTCATTTTAAAATTAAAGTACAAGGAACTGAAGAAATATTTAGATGGTTTGGAATAACAATGAACCATAAATTAAAATCTTTGGCTTAATAAGTTCATAGTTAATTGGGAATGAAGATGTTTGTTTATAATATTTGTACTACTCAGAAGATGGAGATAGGAGGATCACAAGTTCAAGGTCAGTCTTAGCTACAGTTAGATCTTGTCGCGACGAAAAAAACCAAACAACCAAACAAAAAGAATACAGGGGTTGGGGATTTAGCTCAGTGGTAGAGCGCTTGCCTAGAAAGCACAAGGCCCTGGGTTCGGTCCCCAGCTCCGAAAAAAAGAACCAAAAAAAAAAAAAAAAAGAATACAATAAAAGAAGTTCATGATCAACTGAGGTAACAAACTATGTAAAACACCAACATGTTTAAGTGTCATAACTTATAAATATAGATGGGTATTTGAAGGGATAAAGAAAGTCACCCAAATCTATCTAAAGATACAAATAAGTAAGAGAGAACAAGAAACACTTGGGAAGCAGAGGCTGGCAGATCTCTGTGAGTTCAAGGCTAGCCTGATCTACAGACTTAATTCTAGGGTGGACAAGGATACACTGTCTTGCAAATGCAGGGGTGGGGTGGAGGTGGAGGTGGTGGAGGGAGGAAGGGAGGGAGAGAGCGAGCGCACACAAGAGCAGTAGTTTGAAAAGAAAAAAATCTGATTTTGATCTTAAACAAAAAAATCTGAGTTTGGTGAACAAGTAGAAACTCTTCTGGCACACAATTTAGTAAATGGTATTTTAGGAAGATTTTATTCTATGTGTACAAATGTGGGCCTACGTGTGTATGTGTGTCACATATGTACATATGTACTCAAAAGCCAGAAGAGGAACTAGAGTTGACAGGCAATTTCAAGTCACTTCATCAGGATGCTGGGAGTAAAATCTAGGCCCTCTGCTAGAGTACAAATATATTTTTTTTAAATGTGAATACACTGTAGCTATCTTTAGACACACCAGGAAAGGGCATCTGATCCCCTTATAGATGGTTGTGAGCCATGATGTGGTTGCTGGGAATTGAACTCAGGACCTCTAGAAGAACAGTCAGTGCTCTTAACTGCTGAGCCATCTCTCCAGTCTCCAAGAACAAATATTTTTAATGACCAGACATTTCTCCAGCCCCAGAAGCACCACTTTTAATTTTGGTACCTGAGGGTTTGGAATGTGGTCACTACATGACCCTGGTTGACATAAAATTCCTTATTTACACCAGAAAGTCTTTGATTCTCTTCTCCTAAGTACTTTAATTTCAGGCCTATACTATTACATCAGGCAGAAACAATACTTTAAATTATTATCTATGATCAAGCAGTGCCTGGTCAATGGTAGTAAGCCATAGATGCCTGTCTACTTACGGATAAAAGTAAACAGTTGATACTTATCAGTATGCAAATCCCCCTTATTTGCAAAAGGTATTTCCAAGACTGCCATTGGATGCCTCAAACTGTGAATAGTGAAAACCCTAGATGCTAGGTTTTGTCTCAAATATATATATACCCACAGTGAAGCTGAATTTATGAATAAGGTACAGTAAGAGATTAAAACACTGTAGTGATCTAATATTTAAATATTTTTTAAATTTATCACTACAGTGGTAATAGTTTATGGATTACTTCTGAGATTTTCCATTTAATGATTTCAGCCATAGGTTGACCTCAGTGATGGAAAGCAGGGAAAGGAAAGCTGAAGAAAGGAACTAATTTAACACTGTTACCAAACTTCAATGTTTGGGATATCAATGCACTTCTGACTTTAAGGTATTTTTCAATTTGCAATGAGCTTACTGGGATATAACCAGTATGAGCTGATTAGCTCCAGCAGTCTCATTTTAGGTGAAGCGTAAATAAAGCACTTGTGAGATGGGGACAAAAGAAGCTGACGGGATGGGATAGCACTCAACCAGAAATAGACTTGCGTATTTCCCCAATGTTCAGACTTAATCCAAAATGTATGAAGACTATTTTGAAGAATTTAATCTTTTAAACAAGCAGTATGTTTCCAAGTGTATTCTGGAAAGGTCACAGACAACAGTAATATAAACAAAGAAATTGTGAGAATCTTAAGAGGGTTGTGTATTGTTAGGTGCTGAAAATAATGGCATGAATTAAAATGGGAGGAAAGAGAGAGAGAGAGAGAGATGATTCAAAAAACATTTCTAAAATTAAAGAGCAAAAGCTTAGCTTAAGACTGGATGTAGAAAGTGAAGGTGCAGGAAGAGGTTAAGATAAAAGCCCAAATCTGTTCTAGATAAGGGGATGGAAATGAGGCTTGTTCAGAAAAATAAACAACGTGAAAAGAGAAATGGGTATTATTAGCTACTGAATTCCTTTCTGGGAATATTGAGTTTAGGCAACACAAAGACTAACCCTGTGTCATCTAACACAGGCTCTGTCCCCACTTTCCCCATCTGTCCATCTAGGTAACATCTCTGCTGTCCTCTCTTACTCATCACTAAGATTCTACAATCACATTTGGCATTACAGAGAGCTAAAAAAATGTTAACTACAAAACAAGCTGTGTCTACTATTAGCTCTAAACTAGTGACTATGAAAGTATTTCATATATTTTAAAAGCCCCTATTTCTATTGTTGGAATCTGGGGGCTGGGAGTGTCTGTTCTGAAGCTCAGTCTTTTCCTGACTGGTGATAACATGTAGTACTGACATGTCCACACAAAAGTATTTCCTAAAGTCATTAAGTGAGAAGGTTATAATTATTTATGAATTACATACTCAGGAGTTTCTACTTATATCTATATACCTTTAGAAAGTAAAATATAGTGAGAACTGGTCATTTTCCTCAGAAATATATAGGACAGATGAAAACTGAGAGAGCATTACCATAAGACTTAAAATAGGAAGGTATTTTATTTGAGGACTGCAGAATACAAGCAGCAGTCTTCAGGGCCAGAGAGAAGGCTCAGTGGTTTGAAGTTCAATTCCCAGAAACCACACTGTGGCTCACAACCATCTGTAATGGGATCAGATCCCTCTTCTGGTGTGTCTGAAGAGAGTAACAGTGTACTCACAAACATAAAATGAATAAAAATAAATCTAAAAGCAGCAGCAGCAGCCTTTCTACCTAGACTAGAGAATGAAGACAAATGAGAAAGAGTTCTGAATTTGGATTGAGGGTTTTCCCAGCTGGACTTTGGTAGACATGTACAGTTCCAACAGAACATTTTCTGACGAGGTTCCCTTGGCCAGTACCTTGGACCACAGCCACTTCGCCCTTTCCACATAGAGTTCGGCAAGTCGTGACTCTCCAGCATTAAGGAGAGCATTGTAGGCTGTCTGATGGTGCCCAGCCTTTCTAGCTACCCTGGCACTCTGTAGCCAGCATTCTCCAACCATTTCATTGTAATCTGGCCTAAAAAAGTATAGCAAAACATAGAAAAATAATGTTTGTGAGTATATTCAATAATTTAAACAGCTTTCCCCAACATAGAACGTTCTCAGTGTACTATTTTAGTTCTTACTCTGTAAAGCTACAACAAACTGTACATCAGTGTCTTATACGTCTATCTGGGCTTTTTTGTTTTGTTTTGTTTTGTTTTGTTTTGTTTTGTTTTGTATCGAGACTCAAAACCAAATCTAATACTCGATAGACAGGCACTCTACTTAGATTTATCCTTGCATAAGACTTTTTTCTTGACTTGTGTTGGTATTCACCTCTCAAGACATGTTTGCTAGTTACATTTTAAAGAATTAAAAGGCAAAATATACACACAATTTTTTTTAACACAGGTCTTCTATGAAGGTTCACTGGACATTTAAAGTCTTCTTGTGTCAGCTGCTTGAATACTGAGATTATAGGTATGAAACTTCATGCTTGGCTATAAAACTGATTCTTTAAAATTTTCTTTAAACATTTTAAAATTTCTCTTTATCTTAAAATTTTTTAGTTATTAATTTTTATGTGTATAAGTATTTTGTCTGTTTATATATATATGTGCACTATATGTGTTCCTGGTGCCCATGGGGGCAAGAAGAGGGTATCTGATCCCCTGGAACTAGTGTTAGAGATGGTTTTAAACCACCATGTGAATGCCTAGAAACTAACCCTGGTCTTCTGAAAGAGCAGCAAGTGCTTTTAACCATGGACTGAGCAATCATTCCAGTCCATAGCAAAAACGATTATTATGGTCTAGGTTTGTTTCAACTATGTAATGAATTCCTATGAACTGAAAACAGAAAATGTAGATATAGAAAGAAAAATACTCCCCAAGAAAGTATGAACAAGATACTAACTTTAAGACAACCCACTTTTTTTTTTTTATAAGTTAGTATGAACAACCTTTTGTTGAGACTTAATAAAGCCCTCCGGAGGGCCAGGATAGGCTCCTTTGCTCTGTAGGAATTCTGGGTCATTTCTAGTCGAGCTGCCCAGTTCAGAGAGTCTTCATTACAACTGTCACCTGGAAACTTGTGAAAAAGTGGTTTGAGGCTGTGCTCCAACTCACACAACATGTGTAACCTGAAGACAGACAGAACATGATATAATATTCAGTCTTAATAACCTTAGATATGAAGTATGCATTTAGATCTGCTATGAAAAACAAACTTTTAACACGTTTTAAAATTAAGTGTAAACAACAATGCATTCACACTAAAACATTCAGTGCCTTGATGTTATCCCTGAATTCTTGTGAATTAAACTGAAGGAAGGATACAAAAACTAAGTTCAAATGTATCAGAATTAAAGTTTACTGCCGACATGAAAATAGAATATTCATTATAAATGAAAATATAATATTTATATAATACTGGTAAAGTAAGAGGGCCTGAAATAGTAAATACAGTAAAAACCAAACCTGTACAGTGATAATTAATTTTTCCTAGGTGATAGAAGCCATGATACTGTCATCTATCTCAGCGTCTATGATTCAGTGTTGAAGGCACAACAAACATAGCTGAGTAGCTACAGAATGAAATTAAGTTCAGTGATCCAATATCTGGTTTCACTAAGGTATTATTGAATATCATACGGAATATAATAAATTCTAACAAAGAATTATATTTGGCTTTTAAACTTAACAATAATTAAATTATAGCATTTATTTTTACCATTTTTTCCTCAAGTGAATAAGTAGACTTAAAGACGACTATGTTAGGATACTTAAAAAAGAATAAGAGAGTCAATTTATATTGTTAAGTAATATACCAAAAATATTATAAGAATTATTTACATGTAAAAATTGTCCTAGTTGACCTATATAAATGAGAAATATAAAAGTGGTATTCCCCAAAATACCTGACAATAAATTCATATCCTCGTTGGTAGGAGCCTCTTTCAAAGCTTGCAGCTGAGAGAGGTACAATTTGTTCTGCTCTCACTAGTTTCAGTGTGTCATAGAAAGCTGTGGTGTCCCTCTTTTTAGCTGATAACAGTAGCTGTCCTAGTCTGACACTCCATGTTGTGGATTTCCCATCTGAAAAACAAGTCAAGAAATGCTGTGATGAGCAGGTCCAGGAGCCGGCCGGTTTTGCTGGTTTTATAACAGGTCAGAAGAAATACTTATCGGATGGTTCTGTTCCACTTCAAACAACTAAACAGACAATCATAAGATGGGCCAGAGTAATTGTGAATTTGCTAAATATCTAAGTTGGAATATTTATAGCAACGAAAAGCTGCTTTAAGAA
Organism: Rattus rattus; assembly: GCF_011064425.1. Taxonomy (NCBI): domain Eukaryota; kingdom Metazoa; phylum Chordata; class Mammalia; order Rodentia; family Muridae; genus Rattus; species Rattus rattus. The sequence continues at coordinate 87,374,148 of NC_046161.1, read as the reverse complement.
GTAATTTTACCTGCTGCCAAGTAGTTTTCCACCAAATCCCACTGTGACAGTTTCCAAGCTGCTTCAACTCTGTATGTGTTTAATTCATCTGTCCATTCAGACCTATTGAGAGAGAGAAGCATATCAACTACATGAAATCTATTTACATTTAAAGCATCATTTATATTTTTCTAGGTTTAGATATTTTACTTATTTACTGCTGTTGTATTTATATTGTATTTCACAGTATGACACAAAGTAATTACCTAAAACAACCAAAAAGATTTTAGTCTTTTGTTGCTGAAGAACATTTACCACTAATTTCTTAAAAATTAAGCCAGGCATGACAGCATAACCCTTAATCCCAGCACTCAGAGGCAGGGACAGGTGTACCTCTGAATGTGAGTCCATCAGAGATACAAAGTGAGACTGTTACAGAAATACCAACCAAACAACCGAACAAAGGACTCAGCAACCACTGGAACACAACTCTAAAGAAACCTATTCACTCATCCATCCATTGGTTCATTTAGTGTACATATGAATATGTGTCACAGGACACACATGAAAGTAATGTGAGTTCGTTTTTTCTACTCTGTGGGTCACTGAGACTGAACCCAACTCAATAAGATGTGGCACCAGACGCCTTTAGCCGGTGCATTTTGCTGGCCCTCCACTAATTATTTCTCATAGATATGTTTAAAAATGGCTGTTTGTGACAAAATGAATTTTGGCATATATTAGAAGAGAGTTAATTGCCCAATAATAACACAGTTCTTTATAAAATAATCTGTGTGCTTAGCTTAAAACAAGATCATGCACAAAAGAGAGCTAATTTAAGGCAGAGTAATGCACTTCTAAAAAAAAATCTGGGATTTTTGGTAAGGGTCATGGACAGTTAGTTGGGCCTGCATAGGCTATTCAACAGAAGGATTTAAGAAAGTTACTCACAACATATATGAAAAAAAAAATCAACTGTCTATGTTTTCTTAGTCTATTTTCAGTTATTTATGAATTTTTGATTTGCAAAATTAGTAAAAATTCTCTCTTCCTCTCCTTCCCCCTTTCTCTGCTCTCCTTCCCTGTCTATCTCTTAAAAGGTGACCTTGCTATGTTAGCAAAGCTGGTACCAAACTCTTAGGCTTGTTATCCCATCCTTTTGACTCAACCTTCAGAGGAACTGCAATACAGGTAGGTGCCACTGTCCTGGTTCCTTTAGTTGTCAATTTGACACACCTGAGGACAGGGAACCTCGAGTCAGACTGGCTTGTGGCTATATATGTGGGCATTGTCTTGATTGCTAATTGACATAGGAGTGCCCAGTGAAGTATGGGTGGTTTTATCCTTGGGCATAAGAGGTCTGTTCAGCATAAGAAAGAAAGAAAGTGTGAGACTGTAGTTAAACAAGGAGGCAAAAGTTCCTCCATGTTCTTCTCTTTATTCCTTCTTGAATTCCTTCCTTGAGTTCCAGCCTTGGCTTCCTTTGATGATGGACCATAACTTGTAAGCCAAAATAAAAACCCTCTCCTTCCCAAGTTGGTTTCCGTAAATGTTTTATCATAGCAATAGACAAACAAACTAAAATAGCCACCCACTCCCAGTTAATAGGTTATTTTCCGATAAGGACTCTACTTAAGGTGACACTAGGAGAGACAGGGATATTTTGGGTTATAAGTGCACAGAAGAAGCTAGCTTTTCAGTTTTTTAAGTATATAATTTTAGATAAGGAATCTGACTTATTGCTAATATTAGTTAAAATATATATGTGTATGTATGTATACACTTAAAATGATGATTCCTTATCTAATAACATCACATAAAGATAGATATACCCATTTTATTAAAAAACAAACAACACTGAAAAAAATGAACAAAGTAATAAGACTGGATTAGGACCAATATCCTTAAAGGCCTCCTTGGTTTTTATACACCAAAGTTGCAAAATATGACAAATAACAACATTCAGATAGGGCTAGGGTTCGGCTCAGTTGGGAGAGCACGTGCCAGCATGCACACGACCCTAGGTCATATAAACCACTGTGAAGCTGCACAGTCAGAGCCTCAGAACTTGTGAGGTAAAGACAGGACCACCTCAAGCTCAGTCATCCCTGGCTGCCCTGTGAATGAGACCAGCTAGAGATACATGAGACCTGTTGAAAAAACATCCTCTCCCCAAAGTCTAAAAACAGCAGTATACTGAAGATACTTCAATTTCTAAATATTAATATTACCCAAACCAATGTAGAGCAAGGCTAAGAGCAAAGTAATAAACACTTAAAATTTTAGAGTCCAACCAAAACAATTTTAAAAGCTTAGCATCAGATGCTAAAGTATCAAAATTTCAAGATTAAAAATATGACTATTGGGGCTCAGTGGTTAAGAGCGCTGACTGCTCTTCCAGAGGTCCTGAGTTCAATTCCCAGCAACCACATGGTGGCTCACAACCGTCTGTACTGAGATCCAATGCCCTCTTCTGGTGTATCTGAAAAAAGTGACAGTGTACTCATATACATTAAATAAATCTTTAAAAAAAGATTATTATTGGAGTATCAGAGATGTGTCACCCTAAGCTTTATATCAAAAGAACCAAATGATGAGGATTAAGATGAGATTATTAAAATAAATGAATTAATTAAATGGAATTATGTATAAGTTAAGCACAGAAAAAAAACTGTTTAAATGCAAATAGAGATTTTCCCAAAAATAATATGAGCCCTTGTTGACCATTTTGATTTACTATGATACAGTATCCTTTTATTGACAGGACCAGAGCCTTTTCACAACCCAAAGACTGAGATGTATTAGGTCCTAGACAGAAAACAAAAGGAATTAATTTTACATTGTTTAAAGAACTTAACACATCAATTTGTGCTACCACAAAGTCCCTTGTCAAACCCTATAATCCCTTAGTCACGGTGTTTTTCAACTTGCAGAAACACACCCACAGCATGTAGCAATCTCCTCACATCTGCTTAGCTTCTCCTATTGCTTCCACTGTGATAACTACAAACTAAAGTGAGTGTTTCTGTCTCAAGGTAAAATGGAGGTCCTTATTAATCACAGACTTTAACTTACAGACATTAGATAAACTGCTTTAAAGTATGAAACTACAAACACAATTTGTATTATTCTCTAATTGACTGAAATCCATTCCTTGTGGACAAAATTTGCCTGCCTAGAATAGCTGGGGTTTGGGATATATAACAAAACAGGGATTTTTTGTTTTTGTTTTTGGTTTTTTGTTTTTTTGTTTTTTTGTTTTTTTTTGCTTTTAGGGAAAACATTTTCAAGAGCAGAGATAACTTCCTCATTAATCTTTTAATTGGAAGAAATGTTCAATCTTCATCTTTGCCATGAGCAGACTTTTTGTTTTTGGTTGGAGGGATGGTACATTTACTACTGATTTTGTAATTATGGATCTTTTAGATAAAGTCAATTTTATAGTAGTATTTCAGAAATTTTCCAGCATAAACAACTGGTGTTAATACTATCGTCAGGACTCTGATGAGTTTTGAAGCTAGGTAACTATTCATATCAATGGCAGGTGAACTCTGAACAGTTCTTGCCTTAAAGAAACAGCTGATTTGGCTCGGCAGATGGCACACACCTTTGATCCCAAAACTCAGGAGGCAGAGGCAAGTGGATCTCTGAGTTTGAGGTTAGTTATCCTGGTCTGCAGAATAAATTTCAGGATGGCTAAGGCTACAGGGAGAAACTATGTTTTGAAAAATAAAACAAAACAAAGGAACAATCTAATTCAACAATGATTCTAGACTCTCTTAACTGGGAGATGAAAGATTAAAAAGTAGGGAAAGGGCTAGCAAGAATGCTTAATAGAGAGAGAGATTGCTATGTAAGCCTGACAGCTGAGGCTTACATAGGGTGGAGAGAAGTGACTCCACAGAACTGTCCTCTGACCTCCACATATGCATGCTTCTCCCATCAAACCCTGCCCTATAATAATTCTGGTGCTATCTCCAACATCATAAAAGTATATGATAAACAAAGCATAAAGTTTTGTTACATTAGTGAATATAAAATCATGCAATTTGTAAATCAAAAAGTTCCTATCCAGAATAATAAAAGAAAACTATTCTTTAATAAAGCATTACCTATTAGCATGCACTCCATTGACCTGGGTGATTACAGTGGACAGCTGACCAAGACCTAACATGGACTTCACGACACCATGATAATGAATGATCTAGAAATTAAAAGAAAACATTTAAGATAATTTAACTTCAAATACAACTGAGGAAATAAGAATATCTTAATTTCCTATATTCCTGCTTGTACCTCTCCTAGTTTAGCAACTATCTGGCTTGGCTATGTAGCAGCACAATGTTGTAACATACTGAAACAGAAAAAAATAATTTTGGTTGAATTTATTATATTTTTCCATATGTGTTCCAATTTTTGGTTCAGATCAAATAGAGAACACAAAAGTACTCAATATTTTTAATATTTTGCTTAAGATTATGTATCATAAGTCAACAGATATAACATTATTAATATAGATGTAGGGTTCTAATGCTATCATGGCTAATTTAATATCAACTTGATGGGATCTAGAACCACTCAGGAGACAATGCTTCTAAGGTACTTGTTCTGCTCATTTTCTTTACCTAATATAATTCAAGAACCCCTCAGCGAATAGTCCTACCCACAGTCAAGACAAGTCTACCCATTAACTGAAGCAAGCAAAATAATTCCCCACAGACATGCCTATAAGCTCATATCCAAAAAGATTCTACATTCTGTCAAGATGATAATTAACACAATTAAACATCATGTGTTTAATTAAATTGAACATGAGAAGATAGTCTGCGGGAGGCCAGACTAAGGTACATGACACCATGCCTCTCTGTGCTCTAAATAAATAAATGAAATAAAAAGAAAATGAGCAAATAAATTATAGCATTACTAAATGTACTTTTCAGTATAAGTATACTCTAATTAATTTGGGAGAGTTATTTTGTCTGTCTATCTGTATGTTTGTGTTAGTTGTGTATGGGGATACATGTGTGTTTGTCATGTGTAGACTAGAGGTCAGATTTGGGTATTGTTCTGCAAGAGCTGCATCATCCACCCTCCCCCACCCCCATTTCAGATCCTTTTCTCATGCCCTGCAGCTCTCCAAGTCTGCTAGGCTGGTTAGCTAGGGAGGCCCAAAAATCTCGGCCTCCCCAGTGCTGGTATTACAAGTGCATGGCACCATACCTGATATTTTTATGGGAGTTCTGGGAACTGAACTCAGGTCTTCATGCATGGCAATCACTTTATTGACTAAGCTATCTATATAGCCCTAATTTAAGGGATTTCTAAAGTCATAGAAGTTTGGCATTAGAAAGAATTTCCAAAACCATAAAGTACAAGTCTCTAATTTTAATGGTCTGGAAATTAAAATTTAGTGTTAAACATTTTCCAGATACATATGACACTGAGCAATACAGTTTGAAACCGAGACTGCCACCATTCTTACTTAGCAGCTTTGAAACGGTCCTTTTACCTGGTCCGGTTCTAGCTGAATAGCCCTGTCATAGCAGGCAGTGGCATCCCTCAGCAAGCCGATACTCTCATGCTCAAGAATCTGCTCCTTCAGTGATGGCTCTGCTTTTCGAATTGCACTCACTCCAGCCACTCCATCTGGTTCATGCATAGCAGCATACAATTTCTTTGTTCATCCATTAAAAAAAAAAGAGGAAAAAAACAAAACCCCAATCAAGAGGGAGAAACATAATAAAAAAACAAAACAAACAAACAAACAAACAAACAAACAAAAAAAAAAGCCAAAACCATATGGAAACAGCATTAGAAAATTTTTTACTGAAAATAAGACAAGTATTTGAGGCAGAATCACAGTAAAATTACAATTTTTGGGCATCCTGTTACCTTGACACTTTTATTCCACTTAAATACAAATTGACATTTGTAACTACTATTGATCCTAAAGACTGCAGAGAACCTCATATCCTGAAATTTTCTTTGAATACAAATGAAAATAGTTTAAAATTCAAGTGACTCATAATTTGGGAATGGGATATGGGGTACACACCTTAATTCCAGCATTTGTAAAGTAGAAGCAAGAACAGTAAGGAATAGGCTACTTACTGAGTTCAAGACCAACCTGGACCATATGAGACCCTGTCGAAGAAAGCAAGCAAACAAACAAAACCTCTATAATGAACAAACAAGTGAAAAAGAAACTATCCACAAATGACCACCAAGACCAAACCACCACCCTGGCTTATAGGAGCTATTTAGGCTTAAAGATAGTAATCTGGAAAGCAGCTACCTTCATTAACGACATTCTTCAGAGGCAGAGGAAAGATATTAGAGCTAAAAAATATGCAGAATGGAAGGGAAAGACAGATGCTGGGGTTTCTACCTGAACACACTCGCCAGCACTGGGGCTGCAGAGGATCACACTCATGGGAAGTTTCATGCGGGGCATCACCTCTGGGGCAAGGAAGTGCAGTGTCAGGGGACAACTGAACCCACCAGAGCTGTTTCTAGCACTGTGTCCTGAAGGATGTGAAACTGTAGCTGACTGTGATTATCATGCACATTTCCAATATGGCAGATGCTGAACTTTTGGTGTTCATTTCAAAAAAATCATTATCTACTCATGGTTTGAGCAGAAAAACTGAATAGCTTACAATAGCAAGAGTGTTTGCTTATTATTTTGAGAATGGCTGTAAGAGGTAAAGTATGGAACCAGGCAGAAGTGGTAGGATATGTGGATAAATGTGATAGAGAGCTAAGAAAAAGTAGTCAAGAGTAAGCCCACATCTACAGCTGGAGCATGTGGGGAGATGTCTGACCTTGATGGTCACACTTGCTGACACAACTGTGAACGAACAAATGTTGCCATAATGGGACAGCTCGGCACCAGCACTGGAATTTGGATAACCGAGCAAGCCTGAGTGTTGGGAATTGCTAGAGATCTTTATAATAAAAACTTATAAAAGTAAAATGAAGTTAAAAATAGACTAGGAAAAAATAGCACTTAAGTTCTTTGTTTGTTGCAAATAAGACAGACCCATTACAAGGACATACATGATCACTACTTTAGCTTCTTCACAGAAGTAGAAAGGAGAAATGGAGACTGGGGAATTATTTACACATACACATTTACTATAAAAAATGAGTAAGCCAGAATGACTGACGTTAGTGCATATTATTGAATGCTTAGAATATAATAAATGCTCTTTAACACATGCACATATAAACCAATAAAGAGATTTTTAGAAGTAATGACACTACTAGTATTATGATTACAGATTTTGGGTATATTATATACAAATATCATGCTGCATATGTATAACATTTTGTGTACAAGCTATGACTCAAAAAGTATTTTGGGGGGACAGGTAGGGGTTATGCACTGGTAAGAAAAAAAACAGTGAAAACAGAATTCTGGGGAAGAAAATATTCCTGAAGCCATGAAAGAAAAGCAAATGTCTCCTGGATTAAAAGACAAAAGAACAACAAAGCACTTCTAAGTGTGTTTTGAGACAGGGTTGTATAGACCCCAAGCTAGCCTCGAAGACTTTGAGCTTGTATTGGGTTTACCGCTATACACCACCAAATCTGGCTGAAATCAAGTCTTGATGAGAATATAAAGGTCTGTCAAATGATACTGCAAGTTTAGGAAATAAGGACTGAGCTTGGTAACACTGAGGCCACTGATCTTTTTAGCAAGAACAGTGCTGAGACAAATGGGTATGGTGCGATGCTGCTATAATCTCTGAATCTGGAGGTGGAGGAAAGAGGATCAGGAATTCAAGGTCATTCTTGGCCACTTTATGAGTTAAGAGGTCAGTTTGGGCAAGGTTGTTTGCATGAAACCCTGTCTTAAAAGCCCAAACAAACAAGCTAACAACAACAAGAGTTAAAAGTAAAGAGAGAAAAAGAAATCTTGGGTTTTTTTTTATTTGGTTGGTTTGGGTTTTGGAGACAAGATTTTTCTGTGTACCAGAACTGTGGTTGTCCTGGAACGCAATTTGTAAACCAGGCAGGCCTTGAACTTACAGAACTACATCTGCCTCTGCCTCCCAACTGTGGGGATTAAAAGATATCTACCACCATGCCTGGTGAGAAGTCTTATTAGAATAGGCAGAGGGAATAGGAGTCAAAGACGATACTTCAGGGTTAGAAAGAAAGTACTGTTTAAAGCTGGTTATTAAGAAGAAAAAAAAAGAAAGAAAGGAGACATGTTAGAGAATGTAAGATCAAGGGAGTTATTGAAGAATCAAGATTTAATTCAAAATTATTTAAAAATTAAGTAGACCATATCTATAGACTCCACACACTCTGAGTCAGTAAGGGAAATGAATAATACTAAAGTAAGGACGTTTTGAAGGAGTAAAACTTTAAAAATAAGAACATAGTGTGGGGCAGATGCTGACAGGGAGCCTTCCATAAGGAGCCTTTATTAAGAGATTAAGAGGATCTGCTGCAGGTTTGGCTTCTGCTTTCGAAATGAACAGGCAGGACCACGAGTTAAGACTGAAGTAGAAATGGTAAAATGAAGGGAAGGTATAAAATACTCATCTTGAAGAGAGGGAAAATGGTTTTATTAGAGAAATAGAGAACTGAAGACGCTGTTGAAGAGCTATATAATATTATAGATTTTTAAGATCAAGAACTTAAAACTGAAATCAGCTATTAAAATTCTGTCTATTTTCTCCAGCAACTTTCAGCTGTACATACACACACACACACACACACACACACACACACACACACACACACACACACACACACACAGGAAGACAGATGAGCAAGTGACACAAAGGTGGAATTTTTTTATCTCAAGAAAAACAGGGAACAAGACATGTTTGTGAATTCACTTTAACAACGAATATAGATACAAGAAGGAACAAAGACAGGAAAGGGGCTAAAATTTATCCCAAAATTATAACTTTTCTAGGTGGATTTTTTTCTTCAGCCTCCTGAATACTTAGATTGTAGGTGTAAACTATCATGCCACGCCTGGAGCATCTGCGTTCTTTGTTGATTTGTGGTATTGGAATCAACCACACGTAAGACCTCGCACATACCAGACTAGTGTTTATCCCTGAGCTGCACACTCAGCCTGGTTCCCAGTTCTGCCACACTTTACTGTCAGAGTGACAAAGTCTGCCAATTTGAATCATATTGATTCCTGTCTTAGCCTCACATACTTTCTCTTTCGTTTCTCACACAACATCATCTGATTTTATAAACCTTTGTTTCTTCAGCATTCTTACATCTCCCGATTTACTCATCCCAAGCTGAGGCTAAGCTTCTCACAAGGACAACAGTAATGCCTTGAATTATAGCCCTTTCTACTCTTCCTCCACAACTGCTACAGGCATTTAGCAAAGCATCACCATACTGGCTCAGTATACACCTTCTAGGGTTCTCTGTGATATAAGCTTCCCTTTATCATCTCTCAATGCCATTCTAAAACTGTCACTGCACTGTTGTATACAAGATGCTCCTTCCCCACTCCATGGAGATGCCTCTAATAACTATCATCATCATAATAGTTATCAGACATCATGGCCATGAACTTACTCATTTCCCTACTCTCATTTTAAGGACAAGTGCCCCTTATTCAGGACAAATGCATTAACACACTTAGGTATCTTATTAAATTCATTTCAGTCTCTTCCCACTGTCAGTAAGCCTCTTAAGTATTACAAATACTTAGTACCTAGGAGTGTCTGGAATAGTCAATAAAAAGAATAATGTCACCATAAATGACCACCAATGTTATTAACTATATTAATTTCAAACCTGTAGAAATCCAAGATGCTTTTGAATATTTTGCTTCTTTTCTGTAATAAATGACTCAAAGTGCATTACGGCTCGTGTGTATGCTTTGGAACGAAAGGAGGCTACAGCCAGAGTATCCTGAGGTATGAGGTCTAGAAAACGAGTTACACTCTGATAGTCTTCAAAATTCACACTTGATACTGGATTTGAGAAAAGAAAAAAAAAGAGTAGTTAAAGACTGATAAGTTAAAAATTTAAATGATGAATTATCTAACTTTAATTTTTTTCATTAAATAATACAAATGTATTAGTGGCTAGTATTTTGGTCTTAATGAAAAGCAAGATGTCTGCTCTGTGAACACTAGTCAACTCATTGAACCTGACTCTCATCTGTTAAACAGAAATTGTGATATTTGTTTTGCCTTCCTTAAAAATTATTGTAAGGAGTAAATGCAAAACTATAATTAATTTCAGGTTTCCATCTACGCCCAGAGCTAACCCTGTGCCACAGCTCTCTGTACCCAGATCCTGCTGGAGAGAGCTGGTCTCCCTGGAGTGCTGACACCCAGGGTCAAGCCACTGTCAGAGACAGGAAGACCAGTAAACACCAGAGATGACCAGATGGCAAGAGGCAAGTACAAAAACCTAAGCCCTAAGCAACAGAAACCAAGGGTACTTGGCATCATCAGAATCCAGCTCTCCCACCACAGCAAGTCCAGGATACTGGATATCCAAACACACCGGAAGAGCAAGATTCTGATTTAAAATCACAACTAATGATGATGTTAGAGGACTTTAAGAAGGACATAAATAACTTCCTTAAAAAATTATAGGACAACATAGGTAAACTCGTAGAAGCCCATAAAGAGGAAACACAAAAATCCCTTAAAGAATTACAGGAAAACACAAAACTATAAATGTTTAAAAAAGTGAAGATGAGATAATAGAAATACATTTTCTTTCTACTGATGACTATGAAATACTCATAAGGTACAATTATTTAGTAAGGGAAGTGCAGAATTATGGAATAGGACTTCTCTATATTTTAAAGGTTAGAAGTTGTTTTGTTTTTTGTTTTTTGTGTTTTTTTGTTTTTTTGCCTCCCCAGTGCAGAAGACTGAGTCTTGGCCCTTATCCATGCTAGGCAAAGTTCTATGAGCTATTTTTATTCCTGCCTCCAAGTGTTAGTCTTAAAAGACAGAATTTAATTGCAGAGTTAATGAAAGTAATAGCCAAGATAGTAACGTTGCTTTTAAAAGTAAGATTTTTACAAACAGAACTAGGCTATTACAACCAAATGGTTATTCGCTACTTAATCACACTCCATAGGAAACATTCCTACAAACAGGTAATTATTTGTAAACACAGAACATTTATAACCTATTGTGTTTATCAGGCTTATGCATAAAAAGCAGGAGTGGTTCATAAACTGACAATTTTATAAGTGGAAGTCTCTTTAGGAATATCAGATTGACAATTTTTAAAATTAGTCTCAAAACCTAGAAAGAAAAATGTGATAACCATGAGCATAGCTGAGAGATAAACAGCAGGAATAGGGTTGTAACCATTTGTGTACTGCAAGAACAATAAAAAAGTAGTTCAAAACCCCAAAGAATGTTCATGATTATGTGATCAATATAATTCTTGTCAACAAATGATTATAACACAGGGGCAACTCTAAGAGATTCTTTAATCTTATTAGTGAAACTATAATCCCACAAAAACAAGATTACCGAACAGTTGTTCTAATGCTGTTGTCACACAGCCATGTGCTCAGGTGCTGGGAAATAGCCCGGGGTATTGGAACCCAGGAAAATAAACAACGAAATAAAAATCTTCTTTAACACTTAAAATGTAAAGACACACAAACATGGAGACACTGGAGCAAATGAGTTAACAGTGAGGAGTGGCGCAATTTTAGTATCACTCTATCATCTACTTCCTAGCTCACAACTAACACCTATTATATATCATCTCATTAAACACTCACCAAAATCTGAGAGCCCCCACCTCATCTAAAGAAAAATTAGGTATATATCGTGTTCATGGATATAAGAGTAAGAACTTAAAACTGAAGTTTCTTGGATTTTGTTTTTACTTTTACATTAGTGGAGGCAAAAACTCTGGTATTTATGTCTCCAACACACTAGATAAGCATTCTGCCTCTAGCTCCACTCTAACCCTAGAGTGCGGTCCTATACATTAACTGTCTTTTCTCAGTGAAAAGTGTGTATTATTACCAATTTAAAAAGCATACAGGCTAGAGGGGTCACTCAGTAATAGAATGCTTGCGTACCATGTATAAGGACTTGTGTTCCATTCCAGTGGTGCAAAAACAAACTAATACATAATGCCAGACTTTTTAAAACTAATGCTTAGCTGGCATGACAGAGCACACCATTAATCCTAAGCACTTTGAGGCAGACAAAACAGATTTCTGAGTTTGAGACCAGCCTGGTCTGTATATGGAAAGCAAGCTGGACCAGTTGGGGCTACATATTGAGACAGTGTCTTATAAGCAAACAAACAAAAAAGAAAATAACTAATGCTTAAATTTAGAATTAACACATGGATGAGTTGACTGGTGGATAGCACAAGGAAATATTCACACATTTAGTTGACCTTACCTCCTTTTGGTTTGTTTTGTGCAAGTTTCTCAGCATTCAATGCCTGAAATTTGTGCCTTGCCCATTGGGTGAGATGGTCAAGCATAGAGAACACAGTCTGTGTACTCAACTGGCACAGATCAGATGCACTGTCCTGGGTACTGATGGCATGCTGATCATCATGCTTAAGTACTGCCATAATTTCTGCATAAACCTAAATAATTCAGTCATAGTTAATAGTGTATCTACAGTATATCATTCTATTAATATGAAAGACTAAACATGCTAGCAGTAATTAAGAGAAACAGCACATTGACAATAACCTTTCTTATCTATAGCTAAATCAATGAGTAAGAAAAATTGGTAAGAATAACTAAAAACTCCAGACAGATGATGGTTTAGTGGTTAAAAGTGCTTGCTGCTCTTCAGAGGATGGCAGTTCAGAAGACATATGTGAGACAGCTCATGACTGACTATAACTCCAGCTGCAGGGACTCTGATACTCATTTCTGGTCTCTCTGGGAACCTGCAAATATCATGTGACACCCACCCACACATAAAAGTTTTAAGAACAGTAATTAAAATTAATTTCAGAGTAAATAAGTAATTGAACTGATGATAATACATTTTTTTGTATTAAACATTTTTTAAGGCTAGAAGACAAGATTTGTGTTTAAGGCAGATGTCATGTACTGCAGGTTGGACTTAAATTGGCTATGTAGCTGAGGGCGACTTCTAGCTCCTGATGCTCCTGCCACTCTGCCTCTCAAGTGCTAGTCTTTATTATTTGTGTATGTGTGGGAAAGCAAGTGTGGGTGTTCCATGGTGTGCATGTGAAGGTCAGGAGACAACTTTCAAGGAAGCCTGGTTCTCTCTTTCTAATGGGAATCAGGATATTGAACTCAGGTCACCAGTCTTGTATGGCAAGCATTCTGTCCATTGAGCCATCTTGCTAGACTATCTACTCTGTAGCTTCTAATACTAATACGTTAGAGAAATTAAGTTTTACATGTTCAGAACTCATGTCAAATGTCCGGAAACCAAGTAAGTTAAACTCTCACCTCTTGCTGATCTTCTTGACTACAACCCAACAAGACATATACTAGGATATGTGGAAGGAGATAGATGGTGACTTTGAAATCATGCTTCATCATTATACTACAGCAGGTGAAGATTTTACTGGCAAGATTATCCCGGACCTATAAACTCAAATGGTTTAAGAAAGATGAGTAGTTTTACATTTTATTCTATTGATTGAATGTTAAAATGTACCTCGTAAGATAATTCATGACTGAGTAGGCACTCTCCACTGAGAGAAAGATGTACACTCAACAAGGGGAACTTCAGGTCATCCCTCTAACTGATCCCAAATGCCAGAAGTACTGAGATCCTAGCGGCAATGCAGAGCTAGCTGCTAGCGACATTAGCACGCACGACCTCTCCTGTTGCACCTCTTTTTCAATGTCTCATGTTTGTTATAGATTAACTTCCTGACTGTATCTTATTTAGCTATTATTAAGTATAGTGTGCTAACTCTATGATCTAATATTTCAACTTATTATGATTATTGAAATGTTAAACTTTAAAGGCTTTTTAAAACTTGAATATTAAATTTTGACTTAAAACAAAAGATGGTTTACTTGAAACAATCTCAAATAAAATTAGAAAATATTAAATTTTGGCAAAAATATTTGGAGTTACAAATAGTTAATAATATTCAACATTCCATACATATTTTGTGTGTTCATAAAAAGGTGAAAGAAAATGCTTTAAAATTGCCATTTAATACATTATTTTGAAATACTAACAAATATGTAAATTTAAAGCAAAAGCTGTAAATTTTAATTATCCCTTAAGCATTTTCTTAGAATGCAGAGCATATTTTTGTTAGACCAACAGAAATTTTCTATTAATCTTTTTTTTTTACACTCCAGATTTTATTCCCCTCCCGGTACACTCTCCAACTGTTCCACATCCCATACCTCTTCCTGCCCTCCCTTTATTTTTCTATGAAATTTCATTTAAAAATCTCTTTATTTTGGATACAAGTACAGATGATTTTTCTTCTTCCAAAAGTATCACTAAATGGTAAGATATCTGGTTTACATTAAAATATGAATGCATAAAAATAAAAAATATTACCTTTTAATTTGTTCAGCCTGTAAATTCTCTTAAGTGATTTTATTTTGCAATATAAAATGTAAGTATAATGAATGCTTTACAGTAAATTAATTCTATAATTTATTTGATAAGAGAATTGCCTTTTTACCTAATAACTGTACTTACTAAATTTTTAATTAAACAGTTAAAAAATTGTTATTATTGGTAAACATTTTCTATCGTATCGTTATTTTTGGAATATGTGCTATACATTCAGGTATATATTCCAGATTCTTCCAGAACTTCTGTTCAGTTAATAAATTCTGAACTACGTTCTCTTACCTTTGTTATAAGATAACCTGCCCAAGATGATGACCATTCTGCAAAGTTATTACCTAATTTACTTAAGTAAATTGGCTTCGTTACTCCAGACCAATCTGTTGACTTCTGGGAACTCTTATATCTGTAATTTTGAAAATTTATATATTGAAAATATATGTGTAGAAATATTGTAAAGGAAGCATAAGATGTTATATGCACCTCTTCATTGACAGCAGGTACTCTGATATGTTTGCTGAGTTCTGGTCAAAGACAGTACTTTTCTACTACTATCTATCTTGAGGGTGGAGCATGGCGCAGGTCATTACATCCTCCTCAGGTACACCTTAGCCTCTGAGTCTGTCTCCCTCAGATCCTCCCAACCTCCAGTCAGTCAAGCTGCTCAGTTACATTATCCTCCACTACTCCTCAGTTTGGGCATCCACTAAATCTACTTATTATCACATTAATTGGCAATTTCAGTACATGGATACATTCTTTCTGTCTTAAGTTTTATAATCGCGACTGACTTCAATGTTTGGCTGGACTGCTTCTGAAGAATTTTCCCCTTCAATAAGCCAAGGGATCCTCAAGCTATCTGTACCATGTCTACTGCCACTTTTGCCCAGTAATCTCGTCTCCTGGACTTCTGACTTCACACAGGATAAAAATAAGCCATCATGCCTCTCTTATAATCTAACCTGTAAACACAGTTGGTGTCTTTAGCTTTCCTTATTAAAATGAGAGAAATTAGTTCAATATGACTCTCCCTTGTGTCCTCAGCATTACATTTTTGTTAAACATGTTCAAACAGCTCTTATCTCACAACTACATAGCTATAGAATTTTCTGAAAGGCATAGATTCTAATTGATAATTATAACAGTTGCTCTATACTAAAGGTCTCCAGCAAAAATCAAAACAACAAAAAAAATTTACTATATTCTATATTTTAGAAAACAAGAAATCCCCAAATCTCAAATATAACACTAAAATAGGAGTAAAACTTTTGTGTGAAAACATTTTTATGTGACAAAAATGCTTAAGTGAATTTAAAGAATTCATGAGTATGAACTACAAGTCGTGTTCTGCCTAGCCACATCCTCAAGTTTTCTGCACAGATTACTTTTGTGGCAACTCTGAACTGCACTAGATTTAACTGTTCTAACATAACTCTTCCAAATAAAGGTGTAGCTTACAGCTGAGCTGCAATCCAGGTTAGAGACTGCATATAAAAAGCTCAGGGATACCCCACCCGGAAGTCCCTTTACTCTCCGTTACAAACGTGTCACACCATGGGCTAGTGTAATGGCTCAGCAGGTAAAGGTACTTGCTGCCAAGTTAGATGACTTGAGTTTGCTCCCAAAAGGGTCAACTCCCATAAGTTGTCTTCTGACTTCCATGTGTGCCATAGCATGTGCACACACACACACACACACACACTCACACACACTCACATAAAAATAAATAATGTAAAACTGTTAAATAAGAAAGTATCACATACAAATTCTCATTACTGTCCTAAGGTCACTCTTGCACTACTTAAAACTTGGCAGAAATGTGGGCTTCTATGCCTTGTGTGTGCCTATGAGTGTGTGCTCTGGTGCAAATGTATGTGTATATATGTGCAGGCCAGTGGACAACCCCGGGTGCCTTCTCAGTTGCCATCTTTCCTTCCTTCCTTCCTTCCTTCCCTTCCTTCCTTCCTTCCTTCCTTCCTTCCTTCTTTCCTTCCTTCCTTCGCCCCTCTTCCTCCTCCTCCTCTCCTTTTTTTTAAATTGAGACAGGTTCACAGCTTGCCAAATTCCATTTGGCCAGGCTGGCTGACCTAGGGGTTTCAGGTACATGTGAGAGGTTTGACTTATTACATGGGTTCAGGGATCTGAACTCCAATCTTCAAGCTTACCAGCAGGCACTTCATTGATAGAGGACCCCAACCTCAAAAATACTTTTGATGCTAAAAACTCTATGAAGGTAATATTAAATTTACAAAATTAGAAAAAATATTATAGCAATAGTTTAAATGAATTGAAAGACCTACCTAGTATTAAGATGAGGTTCTAATATTTCTCGGACGTGCTCAGGGAATCTCTTCCACAACTGGTGGCCTGGGCCATTGCTCTGCATCTCTCTACAGTCATAAATAGAAAGCAACTCCTACAAACACATATGTTACACTGTAAGTCCACAATGGACAGATAAGTGAAACTCCTACAAACACATATGTTACACTGTAAGTCCACAGTGGACAGATAAGTGAAACTCCTACAAACACACATGTTACACTGTAAGTCCACAGTGGACAGATAGTGAAACTCCTACAAACACACATGTTACACTGTAAGTCCACAGTGGACAAATAAGTGAAACTCCTACAAACACACATGTTACACTGTAAGTCCACAGTGAAACAGATAGATGAAACTTTTAAGTTTCAAACCTCTTTACCACTGAGATAAATCCCCAACCCCGATTCCAAACTTCTTTAGGACATGTATTTCAATGATCCAAACCATTAAGTACCATACTTGAGGTCACAAAGCTATGACAACATTTGATTGTGAACCTAGTTCATGTAAATTAGTCTCTAAAATATAAAATTAAGAACTATTTTGAAGTTGGGTGGTGGTGGTGGAACACCTTTAATTCCAGCACTTGGGCAGGAGAGGTAGGTGGATCTCTGAGTTCGAGGCTAGCATGGTCTACAGGTAGTTCCAGGACAACTATACAGAGAAATCCTATCTCACTCCCCCCCACCCCCACACCCCCACAAAAAAAAAAAAAGAACTATTTTGAGACAAAAAGAACTTTTTATAGTCACAAAATTACAGTCCTTAGAATGTTTCTTTTGGTGCTAAGGATTGATTTTATACACATATACTAAATATGCACTCTGAAACTAAGATTCACTCAGGCCATGGCCCTGAGAATCTGATTTCTTCGTGGAGTTATAATAAAAGTAGCTAAAAGTCCGAAAGAGTACATAAACTTAAGGCATCTTAATTTCTAGATATAAAGTACTAAGGTTAAAAACCTCCCCCCAAATGATGTAAATGTTAGAGACCAGTTCATAGCTAGGTGTGGTAGAACACATCTAAAACCCCTGCATTAGGGTCAGTGAGACACAGGATCTCCACAAGTTCCTGGATTGAGTCTGTGAACTACACAGGAATTCCAAGCCAGCCTTGTCTACATCATGAGGTACTATCTTGAAACTAACAATTAAAAAATCCCAAACCACTATTCTTATGAAACTCAGAGACTGAATGATTCTGTTATCGATCCTGTAAAGAACAAACCAAACCAAACACAGCTGGGCAAGGCAATACATGCCTGTAATCACAGCACTTAGGAAGCTGAAATAGGATTTAGAATTTGAGGCAAGAATGCCATGACATACGTAATTAGAGCCTGTGAGAAGCTGAGAGGGGAAAGGAGAGACAGAAAAGGGCGGGGGGTGGAGGAAAAGGAGAGAGATTTTGATTTTTTTTTTTAAATTTATTTATTTACTTAATGTATATAAGCACACTGTAGCTGTCTTCAGACACACCCAACCCCATTACAGATGGTTGTGAGCCACCATGTGGTTGCTGGGAATTGAACTCAGGACCTCTGGAAGAGCAGTCGGTGCTCTTAACCGCTGAGCCATCTCTCCAGCCCGATTTTGATGTTTTTAAGACACAAACTCTTTGTCACTAATTATCTATAATAACTTTTATTTTTCTGATTCATTTGTCATCTCTGAGGTTTACTGCCTCAGTCTGCTAACCTAGGCCTGGGCTTCTGGCCTCCATACAATCTTATCTAGGCCTAGAATGTTTTCAGCCTCTTGAGACTTACTGCTGAATAAGCTCACCCTTTCAAGTTCTTTCTGAACTCTGGTTGGCTGGTCAACTCAGCTGTTCTGGCTCTAACTCCTATCCCAGCTGACTGATTCAGTCTGGTTTCCTTGAGCTTCTGACTGAATTGCTCTGCTTGGCCTCATACTAACTTTGGCAATTTGTTTTAATCATCTGGCTCCTTCCTGTTCTCTGGCTTACTCTGTCTTCACCTGTATCCGATTTGCTCTCTCCCTCTCTGTAACCTGTCTCTGTACCACTACCCCAGCAAAACTGTCTTCTTCCTTTTAGTTAGAGCCCCAGAACCCACATGGTAGAAGGAGATACTGGTTCTCTCAATTTCTTTGACCTCCAAACATGCACACACATGAGTGTGTACACACACACAAATACCTATAAAAATGTGAGAAAAAAAATAAAAGAAGGCCTTTTCTAGTAGCAGGATGTATTAGATCAGTGATTCTCCTTTGATTTCAGGTCATTTACCTACACAGTTCAAAACATCAGTATGGGGCTGGGTGTGGTGGTGCACAACTTTAATCCCACCACTTGAGAGGCAGAGATAGGCACATCTTTATGAGTTTGAGGCTAGCATAGTCTACATAGTGAGTTACCAGCCAGCCAGAACTCTCTAGTGAGTTCCATATCTCAAACAAACAAACGATAAACCAATAATAATATGCTTATAGTTACAGATCTTGTCTCAAATTTCAGAGAAACCAGAAGTTAGAAGACCTCTCAAATTCCTATTGCTAGGATCTACGTTAGCCTGACAATACAATAAATACCTATAAAAATATATTTGTGCTCATATGACCTGCTCTTTTTATTGTTATTACAATGAATTAATGATTCTATATGCATATGTGCTTTGTCTGCATGTATAGCTGTACACTACATTCATGTATTTATGGAGGCCAGAGAAAGGCACTGGATATCCTGGAACTGGAACTAGAAAGAGTTGAGAGCTGTCATTTGGGTGCTGAGAATCAAACTCAAGTCCTCTGAACAGTGGCCAGTGCTTTTAAGCTGGACCATCAGCCCCAATGGATTACTCTTAAGGGATTTTATTGTTGTTCTTTTATGGCAGGGTTATATATATCTTAGAACGACCTCAAATACACTGTATTAGGATGACGTTGAATTTGTTATCATCTTCCTTTATGTCCTCAGTACTAGGATAATAGATAACTAGCTAGCATGCAAGGTATGTTGAAGATCTACTTCAGGCTTTATGATAGTAGGCAAGCACTCTGCCAACAGAACTACATCTTCAACTCCTGTCCTTATTTTTAACATTTCTACACCTGCACCTCACCCCATGTCTTTACTGCTTACAGTATTCTATCAGGACTGAGGGTATAGCTCAGTGGTAGACTGTATACTTAGCATTCATATCCCACAACAAAAACCAAAACACGCCACCAACTTCCTTCTACACTGTCACTGTCTCTTTTCTGATGACCTGTCTTTTCAAAAAGCTGAGTTTTGCATTTTTTTTTTTTTTTTTTTTTTTTTTTTTTTTTTTTTGAGCTGGGGACCGAACCCAGGGCGTTGAGCTTGCTAGGCACACGCCTACCACTGAGCTAAATCCCCAACCCTTTTTTTTTTTCCTATCTATTCCTTGTTTGAAACTGATCTTGTCAAGGTCAACAACTGCCTTCCTTTTCTCTGTACTTGGTGGGCAGTTTTCAATTCTTAGATTATTACAGGTGTAATCAGCATTTAGTTCAGATCACAAAGATAAGCCCTCTCCACATTTCGATCTGCTAGAACTCCTGTCACTGGCAGCTCTCTGTTTTGTCAGCTTGTGTAACTTCTCATCCCAGGACCAAAGGCTGGAATACCCCATTTCCTTTTCTCATATAGTCTTGATAACTTGGCCTCAAATACCTTAGCTAAAGCAACCCCCCAGTACATTCTGAGAACAGACCTAAATATCTAACAAAACAACCAATACCAAGGGGGGGGGGTAATAAATTTACAAAACCAAAAAAACTAACTTAAAATTCTTACAAAAGCCAGGGCAAAGTTGTTTTGTTTTGTTTTGGTTTTTTGTTTTTGTTTTTTTGTTGTTGGATATATGTTCTCTGAATCTTTTTAAAATTTTATTTTATTTATTTTTTGAGAAAGGATCTCACTAGGTATCCCTGGCTGCCCTGGAACTCTTCAGGTAACTCAGACTTATCTTGAATTCATAGAGATCTGCCTGCCTTTGACTCCTGGGTACTGGGATTAAAAGTATTTATTTTTATTTAAAATTTAAACTTCGTGAGACAGCCTCACTATGTAAACTAGGCTGCCCTGCAATTGGCCAGTCACAGATTTGATGATCCTCCTCCTGTTTCCATCTCTCCAATGCTCAAATTAACGGTGTGCACCACCATTTCTGGCTCCCAAGTCATAAGTCATGTTTTATAAAGGCAGCTGAGTGGCGCAGGCTGCCCGGCTACCTCTGTGACCACCTCCCAGGCCTGTTGCAGTTGGGCTCCAGCTCCTTTGCTGACCCACCATGTTGCAGAGCGAGCCACCATGGGTAGATCTGTTCTTCAACAATGGGAATGGGAGCAGCGTTCCAGCCTTGGTCTCTATTTATAATGGTGACATGGAAAAAATACTGCTGGATGCACAGCATGAGTCTGGACGAAGCAGCTCCAAGAGCTCTCACTGTGACAGCCCACCTCTCTCACAGACACCACAAGACACCAACAGAGCTGAAACAGACACCCACAGCTTTGGAGAGAAAAACAGCACTCTGTCTGAGGAAGATTATATTGAGAGAAGAGAAGTTGAAAGTATCTTGAAGAAAAACTCTGGATATGGGATTGGTTAAGTCAGCCAGAAAATATTCCCAAGGAGTTCTTTTTTAAACACCGAAGCGTGCAGCTACTCTCAGCATAAGAAACACAAGTCTTATAAAGAAAGGGGGCATTTTCTCAGCAGACTTCTGAAGGTTTTCCTTCCATCTTTGTTACTGTCTCATCTGCTGGCCATTGGCTTGGGGAATCTACATTGGAAGATGTCTGACAACTTCCACTAAGACCTTTTGATAAGATTTGAATCTGACTTCTGTTCACACAGTGAGGATTCATGTCTGAGCTGTGACAGCTAATTGAAGAGCTAGTATGATCTATGTGTTTATTTGTTCTGTAAATGTGGTGTTCCTGATCTAGTGAGACAGAATAGACTCTTAACATGACGTACAATTATACCTATGGAATCAATTAATAAGCATGCCATACTGATGCCTATTGTAGCATTATTAGTAAATTCTTTGAATATTAGATATAAATAGTATAAATAATTTTAATATTATAGCAATGGTGTATTAAAAAATGATCTGTAACTTTAAGCCAGTTAAGATACTTTATACTTCAAAAGAATGAGTAAGGGTTATTACAATCATTAAAGGATTTTCCCCAAAGAAATTCTTGGCCTTATAATCCTATTACATAGTAGAAAATTAAAGGGTGTGGGTTATCTGTAAAGGTCTCTTACTTTGTGAATTAAGTAGCAAGTAGAAGCTAAGGTTACCCACAAATCCCACTTTGCAGCACCTCCTCTTCTTGCCTGCAGGATGAAGATTCCAGTCTTGCTGTCCACCATTACCTTGGGTGGTCAGGTTTATTGCAGGCTTAGCGCTCTGCTGGATTAAATTCCAGGGTTTGTACTAAAGTTTCATTGCTTTTAAAATCAGCTGTATTGTAAGCAAATCTGTCTACTTTAAAAGACTGGAAATGAAAAGAAAAAATCTTTGCTAAATCCTTTGGAGAATACTGGATTTGCATGTGCATTAATCAGTGTCCACAGCTTCTGTTAAATCAGGCTTCCTCCCAGTCTTCTCTTTTCTATAGCATGGCTTTAAAGACTGCCTCTTTGACATGCTGTATATATTCTGTTGTATTTGTTTCATCATCCCACACTTAACTCAGGTGTGCTAAAAGTAACATTTTTAACAGTCAGAAAGAAAGAAAGAAAGAAAGAAAGAAAGAAAGAAAGAAAGAAAGAAAGAAAGAAAGGAAGGAAGAAAGGCAGTGTAACAACCTAGATGTTTCAAGCAAACTTCTTAAATACATTCATATTGAGTATTCTTGAGTCACTGCAAAGAATGAACTAGATATATGTTTCTGACAAAGAAAATTATTCAAGATAAATCATTAGACACAAGAAAATCAAATTGAAGATTATAAATAATATTTTGCATTATTTAGCAGAAAGGATATTTTTGTTTGTATATATATTAAGCATTTTCAAGTATTTTTAGCATGTTAAATACTTTTAAAAAGAGAATATATAATTTAAAAAATTTATTTTTAGGTTTACAACAATGTGATAGGTTACACTATGGCATTTTCATATTTATGTGTCATATTTTGTTTTTATTCATTGAAGAAAATACACTGTTCTCTAAAATATTTATTTTGAATCTGTATCCTTAGATGATAAAGGTGATATAGTTAAGATTTTTACAAGCATGGCATTTATAGCTTTCTTACAAGCATTTCATAGTGTAAAGTCAGTAATTGCTATTACACGTGAGCATGCTTACCTGAATGGCATAAGCAGCTGAATCTTGTGCTCGGCTGTTATCGGCATACGCAAGGTAAGCTCTTGTTAGCTCCATCAGCAATCCATAGGCAAAGCTTAAATCTTCTACTCCAGTCTTAATATAAGCAAGAAAAGAATTTAATTCAATAATTGACATACGAATTTTCTTGGTGTCATTGTGCCACCCACAATGAGTGTAGAAATAGCAAAGGAGGGTGAAGCTCAAACTAAGCTGCTATCATGGCTAAAGTATCATCCAAAGCTAAGAAGTCAAACACTGTATCTTCTTAGCATGTTATGAAATTGTATCAAAATCATTCAACTTTTGAATAGTTAGGCCAGTTTGTATTTAACAGGCAGAAAGGAAACTGCAGGGACGCCAAGATGGCTCAGTGGGTCAAGGTGCTTGCTTGCTTGACCTACAAAATTGTTCTCTGACCTCCACTTGTGTGCAGTGGTGCGCGCGTGCGCACGCGCACACACCCACACACACACACACACACACACACACACACACACACACACACACACACACAAATGATAATAAAATTTAAAAAGCAAACTGTATTCATAGCAGTTCCTAAACTACTCTGTAAAGCCTAAGAGTTGCTTTACAGAAGGTAGTTAGTTACTTCATGGTAATTTCAACATTCTTTCCACTCAGATTCACAGGGACACAACAAACATCTCATTTTTGACTGTTGCTATATCTCAGCAGAAGAGACTTGCCTAGTAGCAAGGCCCTGAATTCAATCCCTAGCACTGAAAACAAACAAACCCACACATACACACAAGCAAGCAAGCAAAAAGAACAAATTGATTGTTAACATGGATTTTCCTAAAATATATACATTACTAGAATATCCTAAGAAACTAGTTTTCTATGGAAACACTACCAATTATTTTCAAGTGTTAATCTTTAGATAACTAATTAGGCCTTAACTATTATCATAATTAGATTACACATTAGATTGGCATTTGACTAGAGTTCCATGACAGTATTTATTTAGTAATAAAAGCTATTTAAAATGTCGGACTGTACAAATGGAACATATAAAACTCAATTCAGGGAGAAAGACTGCTCAGCAGTTAAGAGTACTAGGTGCTCTTGCTGAGGACCTGGGCTCACTATCCAGTACCCACATGAAAACGCAAAACTGTCTTCAATTTCAGGGGATCCAATGGCCTCTTCTGGCTTCTGTGGACACAAAGCAGGCACGTGGCACACAGATATATATTTAGGTAAAACTCTCATACACAAGAAAAAAACAAAACAAAACAAAAACAACAACAGAAAAGATAACTTAGACAAACATCACTCAAAAATTACCATTACTTACCACAAATGTAAAATCTTTTCCCTGAGTTTCTGTTGTTGAGAAATCTAATCGTCCTGGGTCTATTGCTCCCAGTTCTCCTAAACATTCCCCACAGAGCAAGCGAGCTTGAGAGTTTGCATCTTGGCAGCCTTTCAAAATTACTGTCACAAGCTGGGAGATAACAGGCTCCACTGTTTCACTATCAGTTGCATATTTTATCAGTTTTTCCTTAAATAAAAGTAGAAAGTTTATATAGAACTCTTACAGCATGTTTTCCTAAACTAGACAGCTTAAATTAAATTCCTATATCTTCAATCTTTGAAATTAGTTTTTGATGACTTTGTATAATATACCACACAGTATGTTTTGCAATGTGCTCTTAACTACTAAGACACCTCTCTTGCCCAAGAATTATTTTTTAGATAGTATAACTTAGTGCTCATTTCTGTTAAGTCTATATCTAGTTTGCCAGCTTTAAATGGTATATAACGATACACATATTTTTACTTCTACATATTTTTTTACATATTTTACTCGCTCATATAAAAAGTGCTGTTTATTTGTTGGAATATGTAACATTCATAGAGATTCTTTTCTTGTCCAAATATTATTTCATCTTAGATTTATAATTATATCAGATAAATATATAAATAGTGTTATTTTTTTTTTTTTTACAAAGTCTGCTCTGTCATGTAGACTAAATAAAACCCATCCTCAAATGAATGTGTTAGAAAGGGCTAACTTGTAAAAATGGTATTTCTTCAGTTCTTGTGTATTTAAAGCTGTGTTCTTAACCATGAGCCTCTAATAAGCCCAGCTGGAGAGATTTTGTTTCTTTTTTTCTTTTTTCTTTTTGGAGGGGGGGACAGAGAGGGGCAGGGGGAGGTCTCTAAGCCCCTGTATCAATTTAGCTTCCTTGACCTTGCCATTGAATTTTAAAGGGATGGGGTGTTAGAGAGATGGATCAACAGTTAAAGTGTACCTGCTGATCTGACAGAGGACCTGGGTTCAGCTCCTAGTCCTCACATGGTGGCTTACAAACATTTATAACCCCAGTTTCAGTTCTGACCTATGCAGGCACTAGGTATGTATACATACAAAACAAAAAAATGTATGTATATGTGTATATTATATATATATATGTGTGTGTATTATACATTATATAAAATATGTATATATGTCTATGTATAAAAATAAGTCTAAAAAATTAAACAAATTTTCTTTTTTTGTTTGAAAGTTTGATTTTTCTACATTACTAAACTCTATGACTTATTTGAGTTGACTACTTGGTATTTCTTTGTATAAAATGGAGTATTTCAGTATTTATAATAGATAATTTATTTCCAGAAAGCTACCTTGAATTAGCTTCAAATATCAATTCTGTTAAATTACTTTGGTATCTTCAAAAGATACTAATTATTTTTAATGTTTTATCAATGACATATTTTTTAGTCAAGAGTAGTCCATAATTTGTTCATTGTTTTCAATTGATTGCCTGTTCAGTCACCTGTGGTTCATATCTTCTTGATTATGTCCTTTAATCTCACTTATTCAACTTTATTTTTCTAAAGTGCACTTGTCTGAGTATGTGTCTACAATGTGAGTGACTGCGTGTAAAGTGCCAGAAGATGGCATTGGATAGTTTTTTTCCATCACTTTCTACCTGTTCCTTTGAGGCAAGGTCTTCTTGTACCTGGGGCTCATGTTTTCTAGGCGAGGCTGAAAACTGACAAACCTCCAAGTCAGAGCTGGGATTATAGACATAGAATCCATGACCTGTTATGTTGGTGTTGGGATCTGAACTCTGGTCTTCACAACTGACAGCAAGCACTATTAACCAGATAGTCATCTGTCCAGCACTTTCTGATTAAAATTTAAATTCTCCTTCATTTTTTTCTGAACTTACAAATATTTGAAATGCTTAACTTAGTTATAATGATAAATCTAGGGGTTTTTTTGTTGTTGTTTTTGTTTTTGTTTTTTTACTTTTTTGGTGTTTAAGAAAGAATTGTCACAAACTGACTTTTTTTTCTTTGAGACAAGTAAGTTCTCACCTTAGGCTGGACTTAGGCAATTGTTCCTGTCTCAGCCAGCTTTTCAAGTGCTGGGATTCCTTTTTTACTTTATTTTGTAGTCTTACCCTTGGCTGACCTGGAACTTTTAATGTAGACCAGGCTGGCCTTGAACTAACAGAGATTCACCTGTTTCTGCCTCCTCAATGCTGGGATTAAAAACATGCATCACCACATGTAGCTTTCTTATAGGTAATTTTTTTACTCATATTGTGAACCCTCCAAATAGGCTCTAACAGTAAGCATTTTGTAATGGCTTTAAGATTTTCATACATACATACATACATACATACATACATACATACATACATACATACATATATACATACATACATACATACATACCTATGCCAGCATAGCAAAGTTATTTGTTTAAAAATAAAACAGCATTTATTTATTTATTTATTTATTTATTTATTTATTTATTTATTGGTTATCAGAGGTAGGATTTAATAAATTTATTTCTACAAGACCTTTAGGCCTTCCTTCCCCTTGTCTCTTTTCTTTTGTTTATAAAAGGGTCTCTAAAGCATGCTTTCTCCTCTGTCCTAGTCCTCTACTCCTCCCAGAGACCATGACTGTTGGAGACCTCAGCATCTTAATACTTTGCAGTATCCTTTATGCAGAAAGTACCTGGAAGGCATCTCCAGTGTTGTTATACTGGGAATGAAGCCATCCTTCTCTTTAAACAGATTGTTCAGATTCTGCAGACCTCAGGACCCTGTCCTCTAATGATATTTAAGGTGTGGATTAGGCTTAGATTTTATGTGCTTTCCATGTTACAACTTTTTGTTTGTAGGGTTTCTCTGTATAGCCTTGGCTGTTCTGGAGCTCACGCTGTAGGCCAGGCCAGCCTCTGCCTCTTGAGAGCTGGGATTAAAGGTATACACCACCACCGCCCAACTTCTGTTGCTGAAGAAACTGAGCTGCTTCAGGCACTCATCTTTATTCCAGGACAATCTAGAAGTCTCTAGCATTTTATTTTCAATGAATTCGTTTCTGCTTTGAAATAATTAGTAAACATGACTTTTAAATAAAATTCTGAATTCCCATCAAAATTAATTTGTGCTTCTTACAGTTTTCTTGTCTGTCTTGAATTTGCCCAAAAAGATTCCTTTAATAGGAGTAACAACAGAGGGAAGTCTGAGAGAAAGAAACAGAGGGAAGGATGGGAGAAAGGAACAGAGGGAAGGTTTGTGGCTAGTTTAGGCTACTCAAAATCAAATAAACAAACATTAAAAAAGTTAGCTTACTCCAATTATAAAGTAATAAAATTACTAAACTTTTTATTACAGATATCAATGGGGTAGTTACACTAGAAGAATCACATAAATTACTAATATACTAATATCTAAACCCCAACTTGTAATGAAGTCATCATGGCTGGGAGATGCCTCAGTGAATTAAGATTGTTTATTGTGCAAGCATGAGGACCTGAGTTCAAACATCTAACACTTACTTTAAAAGGTGGGAAATGATTGTACATGGCTGGAAACCCAGAGTTGGGAGGCAGAGGCAGGAGGCTACCAGAAGCAATGTAGACAGCCAATCTAGTCTACACAGTGAGCTTTCAGTTTAGTGAGAGACTATCTTAAAAGCAGAGTGATAGAGTAAGACATCTGCACATATGAGGATGTATCGCATATTTATGCCACGTAATAAAAATAATTTTTAAAGGTTCAAAGAAGATGCAGGAAGATGTCTGCACACATGAGAATGCACAACATATTTATGGCACATAAATAAAAAATAATTCTTAAAAATGCAAAGAAGATGCAGTAGACTAAAGTACAACTATAAAATCAGGACCTTATAAAACAACAGAAAATTCTGCAATTTTTTGAGACTGAAACTGAAGGGCATCTATCACAGATTGCTGATTTTTTCAGTCAGATCTGATAATCTACGTAAAATAAAAATGTATAAGCAATGAAGACT
This sequence comes from Rattus rattus, assembly GCF_011064425.1. Taxonomy (NCBI): domain Eukaryota; kingdom Metazoa; phylum Chordata; class Mammalia; order Rodentia; family Muridae; genus Rattus; species Rattus rattus. The sequence goes on along the minus strand of NC_046161.1, from coordinate 87,345,666 downwards.
AAATCTTTTGAGTTCTCAAGCAAAAATGCCAATTGATCATCAATAGGTTTTATATCTCTATCTATCTATCTATCTATCTATCTATCTATCTATCTATCTATCTCTATTTACATATATATGTATGTATATATTTTGAATTATATCACCTTAGCATACCTGGTTTTTGTACAAGGTTTCCTTCAAGCTGGTAAGAGCATGAATACGAACATCTACATTTTCATGCTGAATTGCTTTCATAGAGAGCTGGAGAGTGGTTTGAAGATCAGTACTCTCAGAGGTTTCCTATACACAGAGCAGAGACACATTCCATATTAACTATCTTGAAAACATATGAAAGGCCTGCATTCGCTATGTAATCAGTTACTGTTAAAATACCTAAAGTATAACCCAACTAACATTTTTCCAACCCTTTCTTTGCAAAGTCTATGTCATCAGAGTAATTTTTTGAGGGGAAATCATTTTTATTCTAAAATCTTTAGAACTAAAAATTTTTCTTCCAATAAATAAAAACTTACCTAAAATAAGTGCTTCTTGATAATAATAATAATTTTAGAAAAGGTACAAGCTTTCCCTAATTTGTGGATGCTACACAATGACCCTGAGGCAGAACTGTGGACTTTGTACATAATTTTCACACCCAGATAAGATAGATAAGGTCTTTCACACCTCAAAATCTTAAATTCTAGTTTCAGTTCTGAAATTCTATGAAATTGCAGTATTTTCATAATTTTAGAAATTCTGTAAGATTTCAAGATGATCAAGAATCACAGACATAATGACATTATAGTATAATCATAGTGATACTATGGTTTACGGCATGATATAGCAAGAATCACCCCACATCTTTCCTTTCAGGAATGTAGAGACAGTGGCCTCTATCTAATGCCAATGTGTCTCTTGCCTAAACAGGATGTGGTAGTAGTATATGACCATAATTCTAGCACTTGGAATGGTAGGCAGGTGGATGAAATGTTCAAGACCTGCCTCAGCTACATAGTGTTATTTGAAGAGAGCCTCAGCTATAAAAGATGGTCACAAAACAAAGCAAAACAAAATAAAAATTTAAATGACAGAGTTTCCCTCCCAAGGTTACTGATTCATAGTACTATAATCACCATGCTTACAATGGTTATATTTTTCTTTTTTTTTTAGAATTATTTATTTATTTAATGTATATGAGTACATGTAGGTATCTTCAGACACAGCAGAAGAGGACATCGGATCCCATTACAGATGGTTGTGAGCCACCATGTGGTTGCTGGGATTTGAACTCAGGACCTCTGGAAGAGCAGTCAATGTTCTTAACCACTGAGCCATCTCTCCAGCCCTATATTTTTTTATTTTTTAGGACAGGGTTTTCTATGTTGTCTTGGCTGGCACTCATTAAGAACATGCTGGCCTCAAACATATGGAGATCCTCCTGGCTCTCCTTTCAGAACACTGGGATTACACGAAAGAGCCGATGCACCAAGCTGTGACGGTAAAGGGTCTTTCTTAGTGTACTAGAATCAGGTACAATTTTGTATTCAAGATCTTCCATATCATAAATAAAGAAATGAAATACCTTTCTATATTCCTGCAGAACTGCTTTTATCTTTTCTAATTCTGGATGATCAGGCAGAAAATATATTTCATGAAGAAAATCTTGCACAGCAACCCTAATAGTTACAAAGAATTATTTGTAAGAATATCAATGTAAAAACTGAAGGTAAAGCTATAACATTCATACTTAAAAGCTCATTGTGATTATTCACATGCAAAGTAATCTTCCTAGCCATGTCTAGGGTTCCAAATAAATTAATACTAGCAATTACTCTATGAATAATTCAGTGGTAGAGTGACTGCTTAGCATGCACAAGGCCTGAGCTCAATCTCTAGTATCACAAATTAAATAAATATATTAAAATATTTAATAATGGCAACTAACCACAGCTATGAAATAGTCTTGATAGTCCGTTATATCAGGGGCCCACAATAAACCATACTTCTCCGTATGAACATTCATTATTTATGGAACCTTGTTCCTCTAGCAAATACATATGCTACATATTTGCTAAATACATGTGGTAGAAGACATGCTGTGGACAGAAAAGCGCTTAGGCCTGGCGGTTTCCATTTTTGTGCTCAGGAAAATACTGAATCTCCATGGGAGAAATCTGGCTATCAACATAGACAGGACACACTGAGAGGAGAGCTCTGACATTACTTTGTGGCCATTCCAGTGACTTCCGGTGAGATCAATAGAAGAAATAACAAGCTGAACTCAGTCTAAACTACAAAATGGTGAGCAAATAAAGGTATTCACTGTTCCTAAGGCACCATATTTGCAGTAATTTGTAAAATAGCAAATAAGTAGTGAAAATCAATCCCCAAATGTAAATTTTTATGTAGAAGTTTTAGAGAAAAATATGAAAGTAACACTTATTGATACTATCTGATTAGATTATAATGAATGATCTTTTTAGGTTTAAATATATTTTCAATTCTAGTCTTTACTAATTAAAAAAAAAACAGAAATAGTCACTATTTGGGCTGTTAGACTCCAAGCTCTGTGCTAGACTTGGGAAAAAACAAACAAATCTAGAACAATTCATTCACTGAGGGAGGTGGAGAGACTGTCTATCTAGTACCAAGTGAAAGAGAATTTTTCTTATGACATGAAAAAGTCAGAAAAATTATTCTACCATCCATAACAGACAATGAGCAAATGTATAATTAGTATAACAAATGAAAAGAAATATGAAAAGTGATGTTGGTGATTTGATTGTTCTAGCATGTAAAAAACTAACCAAACCAAACCAAACCAAAAAAAGAAAAAGGAAAAAAGAAAGAAAAAAAAAAAAAAGAAAGACCCCTAGAAGTATTTCCAATGAATAAAAAAGATATGGTTACTTCTGTGTTCATGCCTCAATAGTTACTGGAATAATTTAAAGGACTGACAACAGCACATTATGGGTGGGCAGTGCTTACATCCTAACTCTTCAGAAGAATGAATTATGACATACAGCAGTTAAATAAGTAACAGAAAACAAGCTTGAAATATGCTGGAAGATATTTTAGATTATGAAGCAGCGTGAGTGAAAATTTAAGTGTGGTTAAAGTGTGGTTTGCTCTGTCACTTGTTCACATTCCCTGCAGTCTCCTGCTACAGTCATCAGTGAGACTGGAAAATCAGTAGGGAAAGATGTCAAAAAGTAAGATGTGTCCAGCTTTAAAGGTCAAGATAACCAATTTGCAATTCAATATTTAGAAAGAGACCCAGAGAACATCTGTCTATGCTGAAATAATACATGGAAAGAAATGATTTTTAAAGAAAGAAAAAAGCCATAAAAGTCTAAAGTAGGGGAAGCTGGTTCAAGGGTAATTTGATGAAATAGAAATTCTAAGCAACTGAGGAGGAGTGGTGCAGAAAGTGATAAATACCCCTCCTAGCATTCCTTAGGGTACCTGATTTACTTAAGAAAGGTAAAATTACCTTTACCAAATGAAAATCAGTGAAGAAAATTCATTACTGATCTATTAATCAATGAGTTTCAAGGATATTTAAAATAGAAACAACACCCATTGAAAATTCGACTATTTAATAAGTAGTCATATACCAATAATCTTCCCAAAAGACTTGACTCTATTAAAATAGTAATCTACATTATCAAACTAATACTAATACTTTGAGACATAAAAATACATTTCTAAATGTTTTAGAGCTGGAGAGATTGCCCATTTGGTAAGGCACTTGCTGTGTAAGACTGAGGATGTAAACTGGATCCCCAGGTAACCACAGGGAAGTGTGTGCCTGTGAACCCAGGGCAAGGAAGCAGACACAGGGCTCTTGGAGCTCTGCTGGTGAGCCAGACTCTAAAGGGGTCAGTTCTTCCGAAGACGTTGTCTCAAAAAATAAGGTGGTGGCATTTAAATCCTAGTATCCGGGAGGCAGGGGGCAGGGGCAGGGCAGGGGCAGGGCAGGGGCAGGGGCAGGGGCAGGGGCAGGGGCAGGGGCAGGGGCAGGGGCAGGGGCAGGGGCAGGGGCAGGGGCAGGGGCAGGGGCAGGGCAAGCAGATTTCTGTGAGTCTGAGGGCAGACTTGCCTAAGTAGTGAGTCCCGAGACAGCCAGAGTGACATAGTGAGATCCTACTTCAAACATTCAAAAAACAAACACACAACAAAAACAATAAAGTGGAGGATGATTGAGGAAGACACCCAATGTCAACTTTTGGTTTACACACACAGACACAGACACACACACACACAGACACAGACACACACACACACAGACACAGACACACACACACACACACACACACACACACACACACACACAGACACACACACACACACAGACACCCACACAGACACACACACACCCACACAGACACACACACACACACACAGACACACACACACACACACACACACACACTCTCTCTCACACTCTCTCTCTCTCTCTCTCTCTCACACACACACACACACACACAGAGATACACAGATGTCACTATTTTCTGATTAATTTCAGTTACAATACCTGTTTTCAATGATGAGGTAGTGAAAGATAGCCGCAGTTTCTTTAGGCTGCATCTGTATGAGAGGTAGCAAAGCCACTATGACATGACTGAGCAGGGGTCCCAGGTAAGCGTGGTCCAGACAACGAACAAAGCAGTCCCATGCTCTAAGTGAAAAACAACAATTAATTGAAGTAAATACCACCAATTAGTTGTTAGCTGAATAATGATATATGCATAAAGAGATTAAAGTAGCTTTTGATATAAAGATCAATGGTACATACAAACACACAGTGATCTCTAAGTTATACTAAATAAAACAAAACTTAAAAACGCCAACAACCATCCAACCAACCAAATACTCAAAACAAATAAATTCCAAAGTAAAATCAGTTTTTCATGACATGATCAATACAAAAGAAAATTTGAATGTAATATATCTATGCATTTGCTTCCACAGATAATCTATAAGAACAGTACAATTTAAAAAGATTTTTTAACTTTAGAATACTCTAAATGTATTTGAGTAAACATATCGAGAAGAAACTCTATTTGGTGGTTGGATGTGGTGACTCACAACTCCAATCTCAACACTTGTAGAGTAACATCATAGAGTTCAAGGGCAGCCTGGGCTATGTAAGAACCTTAGGAAATTTTAAAAACAAAACTCAATTTTCATCATTCCATGAACTAGGAATACAACACAATTTTTCCCTGTGATGCTAGGCAGTGAGAACAAGCCACAGTCATAGGTTTCATGGAATCATGGGGAGTGAACAATGTATTATACTGAGTAGCTTACTATTGTGTTCAGTAGACTAATGAGATACTCAACACTTTACTACAAATAGGCTTTGTGTTACATGAAGTTGGCCAACTGAAAGCTACTGTTAGTGCTCTGAGCTCGTTTAAGCTAGGTTACATTAAGTTATGGTGTGGTAGGTTAAATATGATAGGTTAGATACATTAAAAATGTATATTGGTACAGGTTTGCAATTCCAGAAATCAGGAGCCTGAGGTAGCAGTATGGCCAAATACACACACAAACCAAATCTAACCAATCCAAACAAAAAGACCCAAACAACAACAAAATCAAACAAACATACAAACAAAACCCCAAAAAGACAGATGTGATGGCACACACCTATAAACCCAGCTCTGCCCACAGAAAGTTCCAGACCAGCCTAGGAACCATGGAAGATGAAAGAAGTAAGTGGGTGAAGAAGTTTTATGTCATCCTGATATCAGCAGAATCATTTGGAAGAGGTAATCACAACTGAGAAAATGCTCCCAAAAGATCAGCTGGTAGACTTGGGTGGGTCCATAATAAATGGGATGGTGCCTTCCCTGGGTGAGTGGTTCTGGATGGTATAAGAAAGCACACTGAGGGCTGGAGAGATGGCTCAGAGGTTAAGAGCTTTGACTGCTCTTCCAGAGGTCCTGAGTTCAAATCCCAGCAACTACATGGTGGCTTACAACCATCTGTAATGAGATCTGATGCCCTCTTCTGGTGTGTCTGAAGACAGTGACAGTGTACTTATAAATAATAAATAAATAAATCTTTAAAAAAAAAAAAAAGAAAGAAAGAAAGCACACTGAGCAAGTTGTGAGATGCAATCTAATAAGCAGCATTCCTTCATGGCTTGTTTCAGTTCCCACCTCCAGGTTCTTGCCTTGCCTGAGTTCCTGCCCTGACTTCACACAGTGATGGGCTATAACTTGAGAGTTAAAAGCTATTACAGCAACAGAAATCCTAATGGGACCAAAAAAAAAAAAAAAGTACCAGAATCATGCTGTCAATCATTGCTGTGACAAACCTGATGTACTGGCTGGTTTGTGTGTCAACTTGACACAAGCTGGAGTTATTACAGAGAAAGGAGCCTCCCTTGAGGATTATGCCTCCATGAGATCCACCTGAAAGGCATTTTCTCAATTAGTGATCAAGGGTGAGAGGGCCCAGCTCCTTGTGGGTAGTGCCATCCCTGGGCTTGTGGTCCTGGGTTCTATAAGAAAGCCTACGTGAAACTGCATGTCCTGTGTCTGCATGTCTGCAGAGCCAGAGGAATATGTGAGTCCTTTAGAGCCTAGAAGAGCATGAGTGAATGCCAGACACTGGACACTGAGTGATTCATACTGTTGGGAATTTGGCTTTGCTCTGTTCAGACGTGACTGTGCTCTGGTCCTTCCCTCTTGGAGTAAGAAAGTACATAACTTATTTTTGACTTTATAGAAGCCCACAGTTAAGAGACTTAGAAATTCTAGAGAGACTTAAATTTTATAAAGAAATTAACTTTTAAAGTGTTTGGAAGTTTAGACGGGGACTTTTAAAAGCTAGCATGTTTTATATGTGACATTAATTAATTGGAAATGATCAAGAAAAAAAAGTTACGACTTAACAAGTGATGGGGCTGTGCATCAAGACGACAAAGGTCAACTGTGCTGGCTACTTCACTGCCAACTCGACACAAACTAGAGTCATTTAGGAAAAGAACACCTCAATTGAAAAAAGTGTTCCCATCAGATCAGCCTGTGAGAAGAACTCACGTTAGAATTACCCAGAAATACAAGAAAACATTTCAAATATGATGGTTATTTACCTGCAGCATAACTCAGGGAAATCATCCTTGAATCTCAGTCCAGTTCTCAGTGTGGTCATCATCTTTACTCTCACAGAACTGACATGCTTAGGTCCCATCAACTTCATCAAAGACATCAAACTAGTCAAGGCCTACAAAGAAAGTCGGGTTTGTTAAAAAAGAACTTGTAAACAAGATGCCAGAGAGAGACAAGTGATAGAAACAATTGCTTCCTACCTAAATGTCAAGGTATCAATGTATGTGACACAAAAGATCTAATAAATGCTGGCCAATTTTTTGGTCAACTTATATGAGAACCAAGAATCTGAAAAACAAATTGCATTCTTATTTTTGTTGCTCTTGAAGTTGTACTGCTACTATGGTCCAATAAATCAGGATATGATACATCTTAATTTTTTTCAAATATTTTTCATATCATTAGTGTAAACACAGATATAGATTGAATTTGAAGTTATTTGTAATATAATTTAAGCAGTATGTTTCATAATGGTCAATAATAGTCTTAATGATTGTAAATTCAAGATGTTCTTTATTTAATACAACAAACAACCACCAGATAGTCTTAAAACAGAAACAGAATGCAATACTGTCTTAGTTAGGGATTACTATGCCTGTGTTTAAACACCATGGCCAAAAGCAAGTTGAGTTGGAAAGAGTTTATCTGGCTTATGTCTCCACATCACTCTTTACCACTGAAAGAATTCAGGACAGGAACTCAAATGGGGCAGGAACTTAGAGGCAGAAACTGATGCAGAAGCCATGGAGGGGTGCTATGTATGGACTTGCCCCTCAGGGTTTACTCAGGCTGCCTTTTTTTTTTTCTTTTCTTTTCTTTTTTTCGGAGCTGGGGTCCGAACCCAGGGCTTTGCGCTTGCTAGGCAAGCGCTCTACCACTGAGCTAAATCCCCAACCCCTCAGGCTGCTTTCTTACAGCACCCAGGACCACCAAGCCTAGAAGTGGCCCGACCCACAGAGGGCTGGACCCTCCCTCATTCACCAATTAAGAAAATGCCCTATACGCTTGGCTGCAGCCTGATCTTATGGAACTATTTTCTAAACTGAGGCTCTCTCCTCACCAGTGACTAGACCTTGTGTCAAGATGCCATAAAACTAGCCAGCACAGGTACCAAAACATGGAAGCTCTTTATGGCTTTGTAACATGAATTCCACTTTCCTTAGACTTACAGTCAACCATTTCTTCATTTAGCATAAGTGTCTGGGAAGCCATTTAGATAGAATATAAGTTACTGAAAATTTACTAGTTAAAACTGAAATTATAGGCAATGACCGTTAGAATTTGTAGCTAAATTTTGCTGTCTTATGTGGATCCTTAAAGTTATCAGAAGGGGAATGCATTCTGAAATAAAAGCTGCTACTGGACCTGAAAGGTAGCTCTTAAGGTAAAGGCTTGCTGCAGAGCCTGACAACCTAGTTCTAGCCCTAAAACCCATACAGTTGGAGTATACTGACTCATCCATGTTGCCCTCTGACCTCTATGTGAGCACTGTTGCATACTCATGCTAACACACATATACACTAAGAACAGAAATACCAACAGTAGACCCAGGTGAACCAATAAAATTTAATTATACAATTGACATTGAAGTTCTCAGGTACTGCTGGCTTAAGTTTTCAACTGTGCTAGATGTCATGATGGCATGGGCCTGCAGACATTAGTATTATTACCTGACAAGTTGAAAACTAGCTGAGCAAGGTGGCTGTCATGATCCCAGCATACAGGAGGCTGAGGCAGGAGGACTACCAGAAGTTCAAACACACCCTGAGCTATTATAACAAAAGTAGAGAGTTAACCTAGAGACTCTGACCAAAAATACTGATTCTGAAATGTTCTTTGAATCTAGAATCAAGTTGTAACGGAAGTTATTTTTGTGTATTTAGTAACAGAGCCAACGAATTCTTTACGACAGGCTTGAGTTGGTTTCCTAATTTTCATCATTAGTGAAAGAGCTGCCAATGGTACAATTTCTATTTTTACAATGTCTAAAGAACAAATATATGATAACCAGTAATAAATATCAAATGTTTGGTTGCTTTTCCTTTTTGACAGTCTCATACTTAGTTAAGGCTTGCTTGGAACTCAAGATGTAGCCCAGGCTAGCATTAAGCTCTGAGCTATCCACATGCTGAAATTACAGGGGTGAGCTACCACACCCAGCTTGTTCCATGACTTTTTATACTTGAATGTTTAAACTAGATGCAGAACTCATAGTATTCAATATAAATTTTATTCTACTGTCTAGGAATTCAAATATCACCACTTACCATTTTCTTATCTTCAATACCAACACTGGAGCTCAGTAACTGCATATTAAAAAAGGCTAGAATGCCCAACAATTTCGGTTGCAAATAATCAGCCTATGGATTTAAAGAAAAAATGTTATATGTTTTACATATATTAAGTGTCTCTCTTCTTTTCCTCTGAACTGGAGATTTACTACAGAACTTCAAGTGGGCAGCTTTCTACCACTGAACTGTACCAGGCAGGAAATGGCAGGAAAAGAGCTAGTGATGAGTGACAATTTAAATATGTTCTAAGGTAGCATGGCTTAAGGTTGAGGCACGTGATTTTGGTTACCTTAGGGTTGTATGCATGGCTGAGGGCAGATGAGGAAGAATCTGTACTAGTGTATCGTGAAGAGGAATTAGTTATCTATCTAGCATACATTAATTTTGCCAAGCAAAGAAAACATTTGTTTTTCAAGCCCGAATTTACCTTTTGGTTTGTGAACTTACTTTAAAAAAAAAAAAAATCCTCACTGTTTTTTTTGAGATTGGCAAAATAATGGGTTTCATCACAGCGTCTCCAAAATATGTTTTGTAAACTTCTAATTTAGATTGGAATTAAACTTTGGTGCAATTCACTAATTATATGGTTCTAATTTATGGTCTTAAATAAAACGTAGGAATAGGTGGCATCAAGTCTATATAAATATTCTAATTTTAAAGTTCTTGGCATTGAGCCAAACGGTACTTTGACTATGTCTATCTCCATTCACCAAATACCTGTGTTTCTATGCTATCGTGCCAGGCACATGGGTTTGGACAGGCAACGGTATATATGGCAAATTAGCAGGAGGCACTAGATAAATTCAAACATAACCATGACTGATAGGGGCTATAAGGAAACAAATGTGAGCACGTGGTAAAAATTGGATAAATCAGTTTAGGTAGGGGTGATAAGGAAACTTTGAATAGTAAAAAGCACCCAGGGAATTATTAATATAAGTACAGAGGCCATCTAGAGCCAACAACTACAAATCTGAACGTTTGCCGTTTTTAAGAAACAAAGATAGAGCTAAAGCAGTGGAAAGAAGAACTGAACGAAAGGTGGGTTGGAAAGGCACACTGTCACACATGGTCTTACAGAGTTTATTCGAAGAGCTCACTTATTGTTCTCGGGTTTTGGTTGAAGCAAATGAGTAGATGATGGTACAAAGTACCATTGCCCAAAGTAGGGAAGATGAGGGGAATCAAGTCAGGAAGGAAGAATACAGATTCTTTGGGGGCTGAAGTTACACACAGATAGCTCAATAGTGAGACACTTGCTGGGGAGGGTGTCAACTTGACACAGGCTAAGATTATCTGCGAGGAGGAAATCTCAGTGAAGAAAATGCTTTTATAAGGTTGGACTAAGCAAGTATATAGGACATTCTCCTAATTAGTAATTAGTAAGGAAGGAAAATATCAATTAAAACTTAAAGAGATACTTACATTTGGAAAACAGATGAGAGGAGTTTCCTGAGTTTTATAAGTAAGGTACAAAAAAGAAGAAAACCAAACAAACTAAATTCCATGTACTGTGTCCCTTACCATCAGTTCAGGCGATGTGATATCTCGTGGTCCTTGATACGGATCATCACTAGATGCAAATGAGGCAAGGATTGACAAACCATTGAAAACTTGTTGATAATGTTCTCCAATACGCAGCAATAATTCATTGTGCAATCCTTGAAAATCCTGTCTTAATAGGCTCCCCAACTCAATTTCTGTTTCATTCTAAAGATATTAAAACATTTTCCTCATGTTAGCATCCAATTTAAATACACTGATTTTTTAATGTGTTTTTAGTAAATCAAGAGCTCTAGGTCAAGTGGCACAGTTCACTAATAGTACTAAGAAAGAATATTGGCAATGGATTCTAATCTTGTTCTCTCCTGATAGGTCTCCCATGAGCTGTATACAATGAAGAAAAGTGATCAGACTTAATTTTGAAATGAAATTTAAAAATGAAGAGTCTTATGCTTGCCTAAGGTCTTTCTGCATCTGCAAAACAGTATTTACAAATGCATAGGCCCTGGGAGTAAAAACAGTGTTCACAGCATGGTTTCGGTCAGAATGCGGGAGTTTAAATTCTATCTAGCTGTCATTTACAGGCTGTCCTGTGATATGGACAAATTACCTAATCTAACCTAACCTCATTGCCTTAAGTGTCATCATCTGTAAAACAAAACACTGCCTGAATGTTTCTATTTAAAAACACAAATACCAATTCTTTTGAACACTATTATAATTTCATACTTGACTTTAAAACACAAGTTGCTGTCAAAATGAGGGCACATTGAAAATATTGTATAAAATTAGCTTTGGGCTATACATTTAAGATGTATGTGAAACAGGAATGAATTCTGTGTTTAGATTTTGGTTTCATTCTCAAGATATCTCATTGTGTATTTGTGTGTGCGTGTGCGTGTGTGTGTGTGTGCACGTGCGCGCACGCACAAAAAGAATCTGAAATCTGGTCTCAAGCATTTTGTATAAAAGATAAACTATGCTCCCTCTATCTTGCCAAGTAACTTAAGTGACCCAGATAGCATAGAGCGAAGTTTTTGACATGTAGTATGCAATCCATAAATACTGTCATTCTGTTTCTGTAACACATAGGTTAATGCTCTTGAGATGAATGAAAACAATTAATAGTCATTACTCCTCAAGTGAGAAGACATCTGCTGTCCTCTTAGAGAAAAATGAAATTAAGGTCCTCTGATCCCATAGTCTTATATTCCTCAAAGACACTGCTGTTAATATAAAATCAAAAAAGAAACCTAAGCTATAATTTTAAATTTAAAAATTAGCTAGACATGCAAATTTAATAGCCTAAGCCCATAATGAAGCCTAAACCCACAACGAAATGAGTCCCAAAAGTTGTTCTCTATCTCCACACACGCATAAAGGTCCATGCACTCTGTCTTTCCCACATGCACTAAAATAGTAAGATTTGTCTGTTTTCTTATTATACACAAGAGTGTTTTGCCTATATGTAGGTATATGTTCATGGGTGCTTGGTGCCATAGAGGTCAGAGGAGGGTCTCAGACCTCTTGGATGTGCAGTTACAGGAAGATATGATCTGCCATGTGGGTGTCGGGAACTGAACACAGATTGTTAGCCCTAAGCCATCTATCTCTCCAGTCCCACAAAAATTTAATATTTTAAAGTGGGAAGAATTGAAATCAAATTATAATCAGAGCAGCAAGTAAATAAACCAAACACAGGCATATGATTAAAGACAGTTATCTCTTCCTATAATTACTTGTACAATATCAGCTTACTTAAAACTGTAATCAGCACAAAAATCACTAAAATTATATAAAAACCACAGGCCCGTGAAAGGATGACTATTCTATCTCATTATAGTAAATGATCAGAAAAAAATACCAAAAAAATGTTACTTAGAATCCTCCCAAGACAATGATTACTTTTTAAGTGTAGGAGTGCTCTGTCTGCATGTACACCTACACACCAGAAGAGGGCGTCAGATCCCATTACAGATTGTCTTGAGCCACCATGTGGGTGCTGGGAATTAAACTCAGGACCTCTGGAAGAGCAGTCAGTGATCATTTCTCCAGCCCGACAATGATTATTTAACACAATAATATTTATACAAATTACAGTATAAGCTATAAATTATGGCCCTTCCTATATTACAATGTTACAATAGTTTTTCCAATAATGTTAATTTAAATAAAAGAACAAAATACATACAAATATTCAAATACCTTCAGATAATGAAGGGCACGTTCTAATTCATCTTTGGAACAAGAACAAACCAAATGAGAAAAAATATATTTGAAGTTATTTATTAAAATCTCTCGACGGTTGACATTTAATTGTTTCCCTAAAGTTCGGATGAGAGCCGATGCTGCAGGACTTGCTTTGGCGGCCAGATCAGGAAGTAGAACTTGTAATGTCCTCTGGAAAAACACACAGTAATTATCAAAAAGTACACTTGTCTGGGTGATAAACTGTTCAAATAAGCCATCCACGAGAAATACTTTTTAATGCTACAGGAAGTTACGTATGGAATCGTACTTGTTTTCAGCTTCATCATTCCTCACTAGACTATAACAGACGGATGACATTACTATGATTCAGGGCCTGAATAAAAGTGTAGAGAATAGGGGTTGGGGATTTAGCTCAGTGGTAGAGCGCTTGCCTAGGAAGCGCAAGGCCCTGGGTTCGGTCCCCAGCTCCAAAAAAAGAACCAAAAAAAAAAAAAAAAAAAAAGAGAATAGCCAGTGCAAACTGAAAGAATGTCTTAGATCATAGAATTGATGCTTCATAATTACAGAAAACAGGCGAGCCCTAGGGCGTGATAAAGAAACCAAACTGCCCACAAAACTTCCAACCCAAAATTTATCCTGTCTACAAGAAACACAGGCACAGGGATGGGGCAGAGACTGAGGGAATGGGCTACCAATAACCAGCCCAACTTGAGACCCATGCGGTGGGCAAGCACCAGTCCCTGACATGATTAATGATGCTCTGTTATGCTTGGAGACAGGAGCAAGTTGTCCTCTGAGAGGCTCCACCCAGCAGCTGACCCAAACAGATCTAGACACCCACAGCCAGTGAAACAGTTAGGCACATCTAACATCCCAATACTGCAACATATCTTTCCTTTTTGGTCTATTTCTTTTAAGGTCTAGCTCATTAAATTACCATAAACTCCAAAGGGAAAATAGTTATTTTGTGTATTTATTCTACATGTCCTAATGATTATAACTCCATGTTAAGTCGTTATTCTAAACCTGGGATGTAACAATGAACAAGATCCAAGCCTTGCTTTCAAGTGTGAGATTCTGTCACAAGTGTGAGTCTGAGGCAAGAGAGAACACTTGACACCAACCTGTGCTACAGAATGAGACTCTGTTTTAAAGAAAAAAAGAAAGAAAAAGAAAACAACAAAGTTACAAATAGGATTCCCTTCACAGACATACCTTATGCCTTTTAACTTTAGTTATACTTAGCTTAAGGTGGTTGCATAGTATGTCTTAAATTTAGACATTTAGTTTCTTCTTAGAGTTTTATTTTGCCACTGGGTAATGTTGCAATAAATATTTGTGGGTTTTGATGAAATGAATAAGGTATGAATCTGTGGTTCCTATTTTCTTTGTATATATAATCAATTTATAAGCAACTTAAGTTTGTTAAAATAATACTATAGGGAAAACTCCTGTATGAACTGTTATCACAATTTATTAAGACTAACAATAAACCTGACTTTGGGGGAAAGATAAAAAGATAAAATGCTCCATTACCCTTTAAAACTTAGCCCTAATGAATTTCAGAGTCTTCCTAAACTATCCCATGCTACAAAGTCTATCATTCGAATTCACAGCAGATCATATCACTAATTCTCTATTTTAGAATTCAACTTCTTACAGGTAAATATTAATTTTTCAATGACTAATGGAGCCCAGGACACTATTGAAAACATAAGAGTTAACCAGATTATGGTATCATTAAATATGATATATAGAACAATAAATAAATAAATAAATAAATAAATAAATGTATGTTTAAGTTATACTGTGTAAGCAATAATCTCTGTCAAAGTAAAAATAAATACACAATTTAAGGGCTCAGGAGATAGTTTGGGTGGTAAAGGGCACGCCTTGTAAGCATGAAGATGTAAGTTCAATCCTCAACAAACAACTAGGCATGGTGACAGAAGCCTTTATTCCCAGTGCTATGGAATCAGAGACAGAGAGATGTTAAAGGCTTGCTGCTCAGCCATTCAAATTTACTTGGCAAAAACTCCAGGGCACTGTGCTGGGACTCTGTGCCCAACAACCACACCCCCAAAATTGATGGACAGTGCCTGAGCAACAACAGCCAAGGTTGTCTTCTGACGTACACACACATAAAGCATGTAATTTTAAAAATCTAAGGGTCATATGGTCCTAAATGTACTTGTGATGGTTTGTATATGCTTGGCCCTTGGAGTGGCATTATTGGAAGGTATGGCCCTGTTGGAGTAGATGTGTCACTGTGGGTATGGGCTATTAAGACCCTCATCCTAGCTGCCTGTAAACCAGTATTCTCCTAGCACCCATCAGATGAAGATGTAGAACTCTCAGCTCCTCCTGCCTGGATGCTGCCAGATTCCTGCCTTGATGATAATGGACTGAACCTCTGAACCTGTAAGTCAGTCCCCATTAAATGTTGTCATTGTAAGAGTTGCTTTGGTGTCTGCTTATTAAACCATACCTAGGACAGTACTTGTAAGGTTTTCTATAAAAATAAACAAACAGAATGAAATAAATGAAATGTTGAAATCAACGCTTCAAGTAGGTCAACTACATACACACACATACACACACACACACACACACACACACACACACACACACACACACCAACTTACTGTCAGGAAACGATTAAGATCAGGAAAGTCAAAAACATTGGCAATTTCTGATAAGGTATTTAAAGCCATTTCTCTGTGATGAGCAACATGTTGTTTTCGCATCTCAGCAGTCTGGCAAGGAGTACTTGGGAGTGCTGTCATCTGACTGGAGTGGAGAGATTCTACCAAAAACTAAAGCAAAATTTTTTCTTAGTTTTCAAATGAAGGAAATGCAACCAAACCCCACTCCCTGCCCACCAACAAATAATTTTTAAGCTAGCATAAAGGATAGCTTTAAGTTCTATACTGCCATAGTTGGACTCATTCCATTCACTTTAATGAGGTAGATTATGTCATAATCCTACTTTGGAGAAAAGCAACCAATCTTTTTTTTTTCCCTTTGGAGCTGAGGACCAAACCCAGGGCCCTGTGCTTGCTAGGCAAGTGCTCTACCACTGAGCTAAATCCCCAACCCCAAAAGCAACCAATCTCAGTTAAGAAACTTTAATATCATGATGAGGGTAAGAACGATACTTTAATATGGCCTAACTTTTCAGACACTGATGATTTGTTTCTGAAAACAAAGTGTCCTATTACAATACCATCACTAAAAAGGCTAAAAAATGACTCCCCAAACTTAACAAGAATATAATAATGTAGTACATTATTAAAAGATGATATTCCCTTTCATTTATGACCCATATCTTCAGGCCATTATCCTTAAATACAAATGGCAAAAATTCATTTCTAAATAAGTATAACTTAAAAAATAATCTTTTAAAACAAGCAAAATAAGAAGACATGCATATATTGTTTTCCTTAAGCCCAGTCTGGTCTCAAAATTCTGGACTCAAGCGACCATACACTTCCAAGTGAAGTAACAGAGACTATCAACACACACACTACTTTGCCTGGCTTCAACTTCATTTTTAACTCCTGTAAAATGTTGCTATTGTCTTTTGAAAGGCTGAATGCTGGTTCTCACCTGACAGATTGGTTTCTTATATTGACTGAAAAAATTCTGTAGTTTAACACTTTTGGCTGCAACTAGTGCTCGGATCTCTGTGTATGCCGCTCCAGAGACGGATGCAGACTTAGACAACAAGCAATGCAGTAAATGCAAGAGTGCAAAAGGTATCAAATCTCCTTTTGCTGCCCTGAAAATAAAAACACGGGTATACAGGAAGTCAGTGTCTCAGAAACTAATGCAGACACATAATTAAATATATGGAGATCATATTTTTTCCATAATATACATCTTATATCACAATTTATTATTTTCTTTTTTTTTTTTTTCAGTGTACAGTAGGCATGTATTCTACCACTGGACTACATCTCCAGCCCTCACATCTCTAATACCAGGCACATAAGCCAGTGACAAAAATAAGTAAGTTTCAATTCAAATACTGTCAGACATACCTTCCAATATCCCCTGTTGTAAGAATCAAGGTGTCCTTCAGCTCATTACTCCTTGATATCTGGGCATGTGTATATGCTTCCTTCATTCTTAACACAAAAAGCTAGGAAAGCGAAGTATATGGTCAGAATAGTTTTATGCCTAGGTTTATAAAAACCTGTATGTTTTAATTTAAGATTTCTAACCTCTTTTATGAATCCATCTTCAGAGTTCAAAGATTCCAATATATACTTGATATTTCCACTAAAAGCTATTCTAACATCCTTGTCTGGATCTTCCATCAAATTTAATAAAGTGCCAAGAACTGCTTTTACCTCTGTTTCATCTTCTTGAAAATCAAGATGCTTACAAAGATGATGCAGATTGTCTATGAAAGCTAAAGCAAGATAGTATATGTTTTACATATTTTCCAATTGGACATATATAACAAAGTTGTACTTAAAAACACTGTCAGCAAATAAAATACAGCAAACAATCCCATTTTGCCTTTTATGTCAATATTTGGGTATACATGGCATACATAATTTAAGGAGATTACTGTAGAACTTATTAATTCATTTGTTTGGTTTTGTGGTTCTTTTGTTGTTTGTTTATTTTGAGATAGGTCTCACTGTAGAAACCTGGCTGACGGGTTGGGGATTTAGTTCAGTGGTAGAGCGCTTGCCTAGCAAGCGCAAGGCCCTGGGTTGGATCCCCAGCTCCAAAAAAAAAAAAAAAAAAAAAAAAAAAAAAAAAGAAACCTGGCTGACTGGCCTGGAACTCAAGTCTGTAGACCAGTTGGCCTTGAACACAGAGATCCACCTGCCTCTGCCTCCTAATGCTAGTATCAAAAAGGCATGTGCCACTACAGCTGGCAAACTTACCAACTTAGATTACTTCATACTTAGGAAGTTATATAAATGATTTAAATTTAAAATAAATTCCAGTATCTAAGTTATCAAAAGATTGTTTTTAGGCTTAATAGATTATTACCTATTAGACTCAAAAAAAAAAAAAAAACTTTAACTGATGCAACTGAGAGGAATCTTAGTCTTACTGTTAATTTTATAGAACTTAGGGGTCCATAGAATCACTTATCAACTATCTTGTGAATAAACTACAAGTTACCATGTAAACCCATGATCTTCCTGGTGCACCTGTAACCTCAACCCTGCAACAAGCTCATACTCCAGTAACACTGCAAAGTGCTTTTAATTCCAAAGTAATTACTCACCAAGTTTTACTGGACTAGGTGTATTTTTAGTCAGCAGGAAAAGGAATGGCTTGCAAACGGAAGCTTTTACTTGAGAAGATGAACATTCATGTTGAGAAGTGGCTTTCAGGTTCTTACAGAACAAGTCCACAGGTCCAAAGAAAGGCTCTACTGAGGAACTTGTCAAATAAAACATGCCGTGAAGAGTACAGACAAGTTGACCAAGGACAGAAGCAAATTCTTTCTTGACCACGTGAGAATCATCTTTGACTCTATCTCTGGAGAAAAAGAATAAGTACGAAATCTTCCTAGTAAATATTTTAGATTAGACCCTCTCCATTTGAGATAAAAGGAAAAAATAAAATTTAGAAGAGAAAAATAAAATTTTCAAGTTACAAGCAATATTTGCTGTCTGTATTCTGCAATACTAACTTGGAAAGTCAGATTAATGATTTATACAGTCAAATTATATTGTCAAATCAAATTCTTAATACATACATTAGCATCTTGGGAATTTGATTACAAGAATTCTCCTGCTGCAATAAGATAAAAAATCCTTTAATACAACTAGTCCGGATTACTTCATGGGAGCTCTTCAAGGCCCAATTATAAACTGTTGTTCTCCAGTCAAGGAATATTCTTTTTGGAAACAGTGTCAGAAGAAACACGCATTGTGACTGTGCCTGTGGAGCTAAACAGAATTAACTTTATGAAACAAGATTTCTTTAGAAACGTTTGCTGATTATTTTGAGGTATAGGGCAAATATACTGTTACTATACCAAACTCCTTTCTGTACTCTTCTGAATATTCTCCTTTTAATTATTGAAAAATGTATGATAAAGTATTATAAATCCTATACAGAGATCAGTTAAACACAACAAAATAAGCTACACACAGACACTTTTGTGACTACTTACAGTAACTTTCCCAAACCCTCTGGCTTAACGGCAGAAGGTTGGTAGCAAATGTGGTCATCTTTAAAGAGTTATCATCAGAATAGGAATAAATCCATGGAAGTGAGAGCATTCCACATAACTCTTCCAGAACATGATCTTGAAATGAACTTTTTACTACAGAGACAGACAAAAGGACATAAATTAACCTATTCCTTCATGATATTCGTCATTTTACTTTACCAGTAAGGATATAGACATCCAAAAGATTAAGTGAAATTACAACGAACATTCAATAAAGATTCTTAAAATAAAGGGCAAGAAACAATCTTGAGTTTTAACTGGGAGTGATCTGTGGCAAACCCACAGCCTTGCACAAGTTTAACATGTACTCTACCACTAAGCTCTACTTGAGGCCCTTGCTGAAGTCTGTGAGGCCAATGAAAGCAAATGTGGCTTAAAAACATATGCATCTATATACTGTCTAAATGGATCATAATATTCTTCAGATTTACAAACCAAAACATCTAAATGTTTCAAATGAATGTCTATTGACTAAATCAAAATATTACACAAATAATGTGAAACTCAGAAATTACCAGTAAGTTTAATTAACAGAAAATTTGAAAATATTCTCAATATTGCAAATACTTCTGCATTTAAACTTTAGGCAGAAACAGAAAGCCTCCATCTACAATGACTACTGCTTCTCACTTATATACTCACCTTGTATATACATCAAAGCATCATAAATTCTCACCACGCTATCGATGACTAATTCCAGTTCATGTTTCTGAACAGATTCTAACAAACTCTTACAGCTTTTAAGCACTTTTGTATAAAAATCCAAAGACATCCAAGTTATTACTACTGGAGGTTTCTTCTTATATTTGTGTTGACAATCCTTGGCATTATGGCTGCAACAAGTACATTTTTAGAAAAGACATTAAAATTAAGAATTCTATTATAGTCTAATATAATATTTTAATAAATCCAAAGGAAAATTAAGTGTAGAACTAACCTATAACCTTAAGCCAATTTAAAGTCAAAATGCAAAACAACCTATGCTTAAGTGTACTGTCTTTATGTTGATTTAAGTCACTGATTTTTTTTCTATTGTAGTGTGCAAGTGTATATTTGGGGGCAGGAGGGGATATAGGGAGGGCAGACACACTGTGTCTAATTTGTAGCCTAGGCAGCTGATCTAGAGGCAATCCTCCTGTCTCAGCCTCTTAAATCACTCTTGTGATATGGGGAATTAATCTAGGATCCTTGAATGTTTAATTACCAGGCTTAAATAATGATAGAAGGCATTCCTGTGTAAATTACTAACTGATGTGGCAAACACTCTTCATAAAAGTCCTTGTTGATATTTTCTATTAACAAGAAAAAGTATCACACAGTAATGGTATGTCAAGGACATGATAATTTTCATAGTTTAGTTTCATTTTCAGACTTTTTACTTTCAGTCCAGAAAAACTGTTAAGCAGTGAACTGCCTAGTTTAGTAGAACACACTATTTTAAAGCAGAATTTCTATGTGTTTTTAGCAGCATTAATTGGAAGGGAAGTAGTTATCTTAATTGGAGAAAATGTAATCACTGGGATTTTTATCTATGAATTTATCTCAAATTCTAAATTTAGTGGCAACTAAATTAATAAAATTTCCTAAAATCTCTTCTTTTATAACTCTGTACTGGTTAGTCAGAAAGTACAGAATCATCACAAGCTGTCATAAATTATGGCAGTAAAATTCTTCACTTGTTTCTTTTGACAGAAAATTTAGATTAAAGGTACTGAACAGAAAATCTATCTCTTCTGAATTCTAAATTTCTGCTCTATTTTAAGAAATATAGCCAAGGGCTGGAGAGATGGCTCAGTGGTCAAGAGCACTGACTGTTCTTCCAGTGGCTCTGAGTTCAAATCCCAGCAACCACATGGTAGCTCACAACCATCTGTAATGAGATCTGGTACCCTCTTCTGGTGTGTCTGAAGACAGCTACAGTGTACATATATGTGAGAAATAAATCTTAAAAAAAAAAAAAAAGAAATATAGCCAAAAGAACATGAGTTTCTGAATTGCACCTAAATATGTTTTGCTATCTTCATATCATGTATCCTTGGGAAAAGTTATTTAGGCTTAAGAGAAAAAAAACCAATCTACATTTCTGTACTTTAACATCTAATTGGCACACGAGGTATAATAGAATTTACCTCTAGGATTGACATAAAGACAGAAGCAACATGTCTTACCTACTTCATTACAAAGTTTGTTTCCTACGGCCACAGAAATCAAGTGAGTAATGGTAAATACAAATTCATTTGAAGGATGGGCCAATGAGATGATTCGGTGGGTAAAATACTTGTCCTGAAAGCCTGAAAGACTTGACTTTCATCTCTGGAACCCATGTAAAAGCAGGAGAGAACTGACTCCACAAAGTTTTCCTGAGCTCCACATGCATTCCATGGTGTGCCTGCACTAAAAGTATCTTTAATTCTTCTGTAGTAAGTGTTGTCTCTGAGGTTTACTGCCTCTGTCTGCTAACCCAGACCTAGTCCTGGAAGCTTGTAGCCTCCATACAATCTTATCAAGGTCTAGAATGTTTTCACCCTCTGAGATTTACTGCTGAATAAGCTCACCTTTTTCTTTTCTGAACTCTGGCTGGCTGATCCAACTCAGCTGTTCTGATTCAAACTCCTCTTCAAGCTCACTAATTCAATCTGGCTTCTCTCAGTTTCTTACTGAATTGCTCTGCTTAGCCTCATACTAACTTTGGCAATCTACTCTAATCTTCTGACTCCTTTTCATTCACTGGCTTGTTCTTCATCACCTGTTCTGACTACCTTATTCTCTCTGCAATCTGCCTCCTAGCCCTCTCCCTCTCCCGCACTCTGCACTGCTTTCTTAAGTAGCCCCCCCCCCATCCTGGTGAGAGTTGGGCATTTCTATTCTGTCAAATCTTTCTCAGATTTGTCACTTTGCTGACACTCAATAGATATCACTTTCAAACATGGGTGCTTCTTTCTACAAACTAACTTTATCTTCACTGTTTGGGATTAAAGGTGTGTGCTAAGGGCATGACTGTATTCCACACAGAGGGATTAAAGCTTTGTGCTAAGGGCTGAGCCACACAACTAGAAACTGCATTTTCTCAGTGAATAATACAATTTTGGGTTCACAGTGTGATCAAATATCCTACAACATGCACCCTCAAACATTATACCCCCATAATAAAAAAAAATTAAATCTTTGAATTTTTTTTACCCATCCATGTCTTGATGAGAACAGTGAACAGTGCAGAGAGCAGTCAGCTGTAATACAATAGTGATTCCTTCTAATGCCTCAGCAACAGAATTCTTTAGAGTACCACATTCAAGGGAAATCTGAAGGGATTCAGCTTTCTGTTTCAGAACATTCCATAATATGCTCTTTTTGTCCATATCCACATGATTAATTCTATAAATAAGTATAATCACAGTAGAGGGTATTAATATATGATATAAATGTGTTTCAAACAAAATATGGAATGGGGGTACAGCTCAGGAATAATGTTTACTTAATATACATAGGCCCCAGGCTTAAAGTCCAGCACAAAATTTTAAGTAAATGCCTATATTTAAAACAAAAGAATCAGCAAGACAGCTCAGCAGATAAAGGCACTTGCTACCAAGCCTGAGAACCTGAGTTTGATCACTGGGGACCACATGATGACAAGAAAGAACCCATTTCCACTGATTTCTACACATTTGTTGTGATACATACACACATGTAGACAATACGGAGAGACACACATACACACCAGTAACTGTAATAGTAAAATAAAAAATTTGCAATGTATTATCAACTTCTTATCTACATTAGGAGAGATTTAAAACAACGTTCATTAGGCTGAACTATGGCAATTCTTTGGCTCCATACAAAAAATAGTATATTAAGATTTGAACTTATAATAGACACACAGGCTGACAATTTCCAAATATTAAAAACCAAATTAAACAGGCAGGCAAAATCATTCAAAGTAACTATATCTAAGTCTACAGTGTCATACTAGAGTATATCATAATGACTGGCAAAATATTTTAAACATTCCTATCGCCCATTTTTAGAAAGATGTCCTTTGTGTTCTTAAATCAGAATAGTTAATGAAACTTTATTTTTTAAGATAAAATTTTATGAACTGTCTACAAAAAAATCAGATGAGGTCATACTCTTCAGACTGTCTGGATGGCCTTTTGTAAGAGCTGAGAGAGGAGCTGAGTCTACGCCTCTTTGGTGACACACCATCATTACTACCACGGAGATTCTCCTGTTGAGCTTGACGTTGAATTCTCTCAATAATTTCCGTACTTTCCATTTTCAAGGCTGCATAAAATGGTCCCAACAAATACTGAGAAGACAAAAGTAATTTCAAATACCACCTCTTAGGAGTTGTTTACATTATTTATAAACAGAAAATGCATGAGTGTTACATGTTCCCAGGAAGCTAAACCACTTCCGAGTTTTTTAAGACAAACCAAATACCCACATCAATCAATATTATTTTATATTCTATTAAAGACGGTTCTATAGCTTTAAAAAGGTTAACAACAAATGCATATTATAAACCCTCCTCCCTTTCTCAAAATGTTATGCAGAAATCTTCATAAGGGAATCATTAGCTATTTCATGCTACAAATCCAACAAAATTTATTGACTAAATAAGCTAAAATGTTTAATGTTTAAAATATTGAATCAAGTTACTATACATCTGAGTATTTTATTGCCTGTCTTTCCCCACAGTCCAAACAGGAAAAATGATAGAAAATAAATATCACTAATTACATATTCTAAAGTGAAATTCACAGATAAAAATCTCAATGATTAAGTTTTCTCCAATTAAGATAACTAGTCTCCTTTCAATTAATGCTGCTACAAATATGTATTTTATAAATTCTACTTTAAAACAATCTATTCTACTTCACTAGGCAGTTCACTACTTAATGAACAAATTTTTCTGGACTGGAAGTAAAAAGTTTTGAAAATGAAACTAAACTATGAAAATTGTGCCCTTAACATGCCATTATTATATGTGGTGTTCTCTTGTTAACACATCCTATACATATACACACGCTTAAATGAACAAAATAATGTGTAATCTTAATACTTACCCCCACATGTGTCTGAACTCCGAGGACATCTACAAGAGCTCTACAAATATCAGTCACATAAACCTTCCTGACCTGTAACGCCGACTCATACCCTGCTGGCACAAACGTGAGGAAATACTGCAGTAAATGGCACAGAGCTGCTTTCAGCAAATCAGACTTGAGCCGCATGAGCACGCGATCTTCAAACATGACGCGGAGTTTTTCCAGCAGCACATTTAAGTAAACAGGTTCAATATTTCTATAAGCCTCAGCTTCAAAGGGGAACAGTGTTTTTACCAGCTTTGACAATGGCTCTTCATACAATTTCAGTTGGTCAGCATCCATGCCTATAAGGTGTTGTAGCAACTCCAAAAATAGGCTGAAAAAGGTGCTGGCTGGCTGTGCTGGTAATCCTCCCAGCTCAAAGAGCTCAGTTAAAAGGCTAATTGCTAAAGATCTGATCTTGGGACTACCATGCTCTAGCAGAGCACAGCCAATCTGCCACAGTAACAATTCTTGTCGTCTAAAAAACACAGTTGGAACAATATGAATAAGAACCATTAATAAAGTGACTTCAATAAATTCTACATTTTGCATGTTCATGAACTGCAAAGGAGCTGGCTGTAAACATCCCATGTGTTCATCCAATCGGCTTAAAAATCGACTGACAACCACTGGCCATTCCATAACATCACCCACTGCATTTCTTTTGTGGAGGTAAATCAAGTCTTCAAAAAGATAAAGTAATTCTCTTGTGAGTACCCCAAAAATAGCAGGATTCTTGCTTTTAAAAAGAAATAATAATGAGCAGATAACTTCACATATTTTCTTGTGTAGCATGTGGCAGGATGGAGTTGCTGCAATCCGTAAAAGTCTTGTAATGATCCAATGACTGAATTCTTTGAAACAAACAGAAAACATATTAAATGAATAAGTATATGTGTGAATTTTCTAAATGTTTGGTGATTGATTTTTAAAGTACAAATTTCACTAAGAGAACAGTCTACATTTCCTACATGACAGAAAGGCTGTACTTCAGAATATCAATTTTGGAGTTAAAAATTGGTTTTAGCTTACTATCTACTAGTTATGTCAACTTCACATCTCTGAAGCTGCAGAATAATAGCTATGTTACTGGCTACTGTAATGATCAAGCGATGTAACATATGTGAGATCAGTATAGTTCCAAAAACATAATAAATATCCAACAAACAGTAGCTAGTATTACCCCTTCAACAAAAATCATATTTTCCTTTTATGAAACAATATCCCATGTAGCCCAGGCTGGTCTTAAAATTGCTATGTGGCCAAGGATGACTTTAAACTCTCAATGATCCTTCTATTCTCACCTCTCGAGCGCTAGGGATTATTAGATGTGCAAGCCAGAACAGTCGGCTTCCTTCAAGGAAAAGTTAGTGAATGTTGAGCTGGAGGTATGGTTTAGTGTAAAGATCACTTTTGTACTACATGTAAGGTGCTAAATTCAGTCCCCTATCCATATGGACATGTCATTCATTCATTCATTCATTCATTCATTCATTCACTCATTCATGCAAGAGAGAGTCTCTCTACATATTTGTTTGAGACAAAGTCTCTCAATACAGCTTTCGCTATCCTGGAACTCATTTGTAGAGAGATCTACCTGCCTCTGCCTCCCAAGTGCTGGGATTAAAGGCGTGTGACACCATGCCCAGCTCACTTTAAATGTTACTAGCTTCAAATTAATTTCATAACCCATTGTGGGTTGTAGTCCATACTTTATAAAATATAACAAAAACTGAAAATGTAATTGTAGTATAATTTAAGAACTTATGACAGAAGAAAGACAGAACATCAATAATAAGAACATATAAATCAGCAGCAAAAAAGCTAGTCCTAGGTAGCCAGGAGGAATCGGAAAACTTTTTAAAAAAGAATTATTTATTTTATGTATATGAGTACATTATAGCTGTTTTCAGAGACACCAGAAGAGAGCATCAAATCACATTGGTTGTGAGCCACCATGTGGTGGCTATGATTTGAACTCAGGACCTCTGGAAGAGCAGTGGGTGCTCTTAACAGCTAAGCCATCTCTCCAGCCTCCAGAACACTTTTTGAAGGCTACAGTATTAAAGCAGATACTATTAGCAAATTTTAAAATATTTCATTATATGGGAAAATGTTTGCTCTGCATCCCTTTATGAGAAAAATCAGAAAGCAGGGAGGGGCAGATTAATGGGGTAGTAACAATAAGGTAAAAGCCTAGAAAAAGGCTTTAACATACAGGAAACAAATTTTTATTAAAAGGCAATATAGTAAGTTTGGTTTGGTTTGGTTTTTAAAGAAAGTTTTTCCTCCGTGTAGCCCTTATCAACTTGAAACTTGCTCTATAGACCAGGATGGCATCCAACTCAAAGATCTTCCTGCCTTCACCACTGAGCACTGGGATTAAGTGTGTGTACTACCATGCTGGGTGAAAGTAGTTTCTGAATAGAATGTCTAAACAAACTTTGCAGTAATTAGAGACAATGTTCCAGTAACACTGTTAAAGAAAGAGAGCAGCTAAAGATGGCACGTCAGCCTATGCCTTTAACCCCAGCACCAGGGGGCAGGCAGGCAGATCTGAGTTCCAGGCCTTACCTGGATAAAATAACAGCACTTACCAATACAACTGTCTTTGGCCTCATTTTGGCCCTGGCTTCCATTCACATTTACAAACATAAGTGGAGAAGACTTCATGATGTGCTGGATAAAATCAAGTAACATCACAGAGGTCGGCTGAGCGTCAGTTTTCTTTACAAGTTCGAGAGCAACTAAGAGATAAAAGATTCTTTTAATTAAGTCCTAACTAATTATAGAGCTCTTGTTAAGAAACTAGATTTTGGTAATCAAAACTTTGTCCAGCGGAGTACTCATGTTAAACTGATATATGGAGATGTCCTATGATCTTATCTAGCATTATTTTTGTATGTGTATGGTATATGTCTATGTACATGTCCGTGTGTGTGTGTGTGTGTGTGTGTGTGTGTGTGTGTGTATATACATGGATGCGAAAGTCAGAGGTCAATGTTGGGTGTCTACCTTACTTATTGAGACAAGATATCTCACTGAACCTAGACTTCACCAAGTTTAGCTAGATTGGCTGGACCAGGAAGCTCAACAGATCTGCTGTGAGATTTGCAGCAATCACAGGATAAAATGAAACAATTCTGGAAAGATACCATGAAGGAATAGCTGGATAAGGAATTGATTGAGGGAATAAGCAAGTGGCCAAAACAGAGGGAGAACTAGATGAAGCCCCAGCTTACAAGTGTTCATAGAACCAAATGAAGCCATGGCTTACAAATGTTCATAACCCTTTGCTATCTTTTTAGCAACCTATAACTTTGTAGACTTGAAAATAACAAAGTTTAAATAATTTTAGTAAATCTCAAAATATGTTGGTACCAAATTTCGCTTTTTGTATTTGCTGTGTTTTCACCACTGGTACAAGTCATTAATAACATCCGTATGATTGGACTCAGACACGTTTTACAGCTAACACATTAAAGAATTCTAGGAAGCCAGTAGAGAATCATGATTATTAACAGGAACACACACTTGATTTTAAGATCTAAATTATAGTATGTCTTAAGTAATAAGCAATACTGAGTAACAACCTGCTCGAAATGACTACCTATAACAAAAACTAACTCTGACTAAAATTGCCTAGAGGAAAAATGATAGTACGATGTTACATGGAAAAGCACTGAAGTTCATGGAAGAAATAATTCCCTCTTACCAACATTTACATCTGTAAGTATTCGGTCAATGAATTGGCAGAGAATTTGTCTTGGTTTCCGCACAACAGTATTATATTCCTCTGGAGTAGCACTGAAATACAAAGTAAAGTGTGTTAAAAGAGACACAGTGGGAGCCTCTAGCAAGATGGCTTAGCAGGTAAAGGCACATGCTCCAAGTCTGACCTTAGTTCCACCCTCAGAACTGATGTAGTGGAAAGAGAGATCCCATGACCTCCACATGAACTGTGATGTGTGTGACCCTCCCTCTCGATAAATAAATTAGAATAAAAATGTTTTATTAGGAGGCATGGTGGCACATACCTCTAGCTGGAAGCTGAGGTGGAAGGCTTGCAATTCTAGGCCAGCATAAGCTATTTAGAGAGTTTCTGTCTCTACAAACTAAACCAGCAAAAAGCGTTCCTCCTATCTTGGTGACTCCCCAACTATAAAATTATTCTCATTACTACTTCATAATTATAATTTTGCTACTGTTATGAATCATAATGTATATATTTTTGAAGATAGGGGTTCTTGAGCCACAGGTTGAAAAGCACTGGTTTAGCTGTGGCACGTTAGAATCTGTCCCTATCACACTGAATAATACTTTCTATGTTCATGCTACATTTGGAAGGGTTATGTCTACTTATCTGTTGGTGAACATTAGCTTCCGCCATTGAGCTATTGGGAATAACAATGCTATGATGAGCCAAAGTGTAAAAATATATGTTCAAATCCCGGTTTTAAATTCTTTTGAGTATATAGTAAAAAGAGTTGTGGGGTTAGAGTAACTGTTTACCCCATCCTCCTTGGTGCGGCACCTTCATTCCACTTCACAATGACTATTATACTACTTTACACCTACACTAACAATGTACTACGGGTTCCAATTTCCCCATATACTTGCCGCTTGCTTTACATATACAATAGCTATTGTAATGGTCTGAAATGGAATCTCCTGGTTCTGTTTTTGAGGAGGGTTGAGACAAGATCTCATTATACAGCCCCTTCTAACACCTTGGTAGCCCAAACTGTCCTCAAACTCAGTGAGCCTCTTGCCTTGTCCTCCCAAGTCATCACGCCAACTTCCTTGTGGTTTGGATTTGTCTCACATTATTAATCATATCAAATACCCATCTTTTCCTTTGCTTATTAGCCATTTTATATTCTCTCTGGAGAAAAATCTGCCTAATTTCCTTATTTATTTTTCTCATCAAACGATGGTCGAGTTATATAAGCTTTTAATATATAAACTGCTGTTAAACTCTTACATTTTTAATTATTTTTAAAAAGTCTGAATGTGCGTGAGGTATACATATAAGTTCATGTGTACATGTTCGTATGAACACAGGTACTTGTGCCATGGTGCTTCAGTTAAGGTCAAGGAACAACCTCAGGTGTCGGTCCCTGCCTTCCAGAATTTCAGTGATGACAAAATGTGTATTATCACTTTCCCAAAATCTCCACTTTAACTCATATGCTTTTAGAAAAACTGAGATTACTAAATTCAAATTTTTAATTACTCTTGCCCCCACAAAGTCTTTTTTGCCACATTCGTGCAAAGTAAAAAGAAATTCAGACAGCACAAATGTGGTCTTTTCATTTATTCTCTAATTTAGGTTTTTGGGTTTTGGTATGGCCAGCGGGAAGAGATGAACACCGCTGCAGTGCGAAAATAAAAGGAAGCAGACATCTCAGAAGACTTAAGGTCAGCACTGACTCTCCGTGCAAACTTTCCAGTTTACAGGAGAACAGATGATTTTAGTTGAGAACTCAGCTGCAGCCCTGGTCTCCAGATCTAGGGAAACTTACAAAAGAAGAAGGGGCGTGGCAAGCACTAACTTTTCAGATTGGAACCGGGTTATTTAGTTCTGGCTGGCCTCGAGGTTCCCCTACCTCTGCTACCCAAATTCTGGTTTTAAAGGCGGCGTGCGACGCTACGTAAGGCCCAAAAGAGACATTTGCAGATGTAGATGTATATCATCTCAAGTTTTAGTTTGGGTAATGCTGAGCACGTTAGTCTGTGGACCTGTGACCAGTCCCTGGGATTTCCGACTAAAGTAACGGGCTGGTCAAAGTAACGAGCTGGCCAAAGCAAGGCCTTTCTTCGAGAAGAAACATCGACGCTTTCGGGCCGTGATTTTGAAACAAAACCTAAGCCAAGTAATTCAGCCAACAGCCACCAAGGCCCAGGACCCAGGGAAGGTTTTCGAGAAACAAATGAGTGTGGTGAAATGACCAGAAGAGACCCTTCTCGAGGTCAAGCAGAAAGACGCTCGCGTGGGCAAGTCCCCGCGAGCGCAGCAGGCGCTGCCCGGGCATCCCCCTCACGTGGGTCGCGACCGCTCTCCGACCAACTGCCACTGTGAGGGAGCAGCGCCCACAGGCCGCGGCGCGGGCTGAGGAGACACGGTGTCTCGAGGCTGGCGACGACGCGTGGCCCTACCTGCCCAACTCCCGCAGGGCGGGAATCATGGACGCCAGCTCCAGCCCGTGGTCACCCATGGTGACACCGAGCGGCTCTCAAAACAGCCGCCGCCAGTGCCGGGCTTCTCTACAGTCGCGCCGGGAGGAGAAGGCGGAGCGTCGACGGGGGCCCGCGAGGTCCAAAACTCCTCCCGGAAGCCGCTGTTTAGTTGCTATCGGTACCTGGGGGAAAAAATCTCGGAGGAGACAGGGGCGGAGCCAACAGCGGACGGTACCCGCCTACTTTTCCTCCTACGGGAGTGCGTGAACCCTCCGCGGGTATCTTTGCTCAAACTTGGTTGCTCAACGAATCAGTACTCCAGGATGTGGATTGGAGAGGGACTTGACGACTCAACAAAGTTAGATATTTCACTGTCAGAATGACGTATTTAACTAGGTAAGGCCATGCAGTAATGCTTACATTTGCTGTTTCGGACACAAGAGTACTGATACACCCTCCAAAAATAAAATTAAAAAATGGTGGAATGGCAACCAGATGCGCTCCTGACTGCGGGATTGGAACCTGCTGTACTTTTGAACACCCATCCCTTTTGGCCCTTTTCCTTCAGGTATGCTTGCAGAAATGACACAAGTCTTATACACACCAGCAACATAAACTCATTCTTTCCCCCTCTTCAATTTTTTTTTTTTTTTATCTGTATAGCACGTAGAACCTAATGGTATTGAGGGTGTGTTTTGAAAGGAAGGGCTTGCTTATTTTGCTCATTGCTGGCAACCTAAGAACTAAAACAGTCCCTGGTGCATAGTTTATGTTTAGTAAATATTTTTGAATGAATTGTTAAATGTTAGAAGAAAAGGGATTGGGAGTTATAAACCCTGAAAAAAAAAAAAACTATCATTGCACTTGCTAGAAGGTATATAAACTCAGGAAAATACTTAATCCTTTTTCTATTTTTATTTATTCATCTCATCTCCTAAGAGTACACCAAAGGTTAAAAGGTGTCAGAGTCAGACAAGAAAATGTCATTTATTTTCCTTGCCCCATTCCCACTTCCCTCCTTTCTTTTTCTCTTCTTCCTCCGTTCGTTCTTAAGTCAGAATCTCCTATGGATCCTTGGCTCCCATTCCTCATCCTCTGGAATGCTGGAATTACAGATGTGTACCCCTATTGAATGGCATGTGTAGGTCTTTTAAAGTTTAACTTGTAAGTCACTGTGTTGGCTAGTTTTATGTCAACGTGACACAAGCTGCAGTCTGTTGGGAAGAAGGAACCTCAATAGAGAAAATGCCCCAACCAGATTGGCTTGTGGGTAAGCCTGTGGTACTGGGGGTAAGCCTGCAGTACCTTTTTCGTGCTTTGGTCATTGATGTAGGAGGCTTCAGCCCACTGTGGGTGATGCTGCCCTGGGCCTGGAGGCCCTGAAACCTTTTTTTCTTTTTTTTTTTTTTTTTTTTTCTGGAGCTAGGGGACCAACCCAGTGCCTTGCGCTTTCTAGGCAAGCGCTCTACCACTGAGCTAAATCCCCAACCCCCTGAAACCTTTTCAAACGCCATGAAGAGCGAGCTAGTAAGTAGCACCCCTCCATGGCCTCTGCGTTTGCCTGTAGGTTTCTGCCTTGGGTTCCTTCATGGCTTCCTTCCGTGATGCAGTGTGATGAGGGGCTTGTGAGCTGAAATAAACCCTTTCCTCCCCAGGTCACATTCCGTCATGGTGTCCTATCACAGCAATAGAAACCTAACATAGGACAGTCAACTATGACAAGCAACGTATCAGCTAAAAAGCAAGAAAAGCTAACGATGTTTAAATCATATTGAGAAAGATTACAACGATGACAGAGCCGAGGCACCTCCCAGTGGAAGAGCACTAACCTAGCACATGGGGCTCCGGGCAGAGGACCTGTAGTACTGTGCAAACTACATTTAAAAAAATAAAGCCAGGCACAGTTGCACGTGCCAATCCCCTTACTTTGGGTATAGAGGCAGAAGGATCAAGAGTTCGAGGCCATCCTTATCTCTACAATGAACTTGAGGGTAGCCTGGGATACAGGGGAACCCTGTCTCAAAAAACAAAACAAAACAAAAACAGAAAACAACCCAGTGTGCAATTCATTGAGTAGTGCTGCAATTCTAAAGTGCAGGACCCCAAACAACAAAGCTCTGGCAATCTAATCCAAAAAGTAATTTTTCAAACAATTATTTATTTTTCACCTTAAATTCCAATATCAGACCCCTCTCCTCCCAGTGCCATTGGTGGGCCACCCTGGGCAGTCTACATATGTCCTGTGAATGCGATCCAACACAATCGTGAATGACAACATGATGACCCAGTGTCACAAGGACACACTTCAGTAAGTTGTGGGGAGGCACTGACCTCCACAGAGTGACAACAAGCTCCCTTTGAGGATATGACTATAATTCTAGGACCTTAGAGGAAGAGGCAGCATGATAACCAAGCATAATGTCTTCGGCTGCATGGTGAGGCATAGTCAAACAACAGCAAGAGCTAGTCAAAGCTACACTTGAATTTGGAGGAAGGTGCGAATCAGAAGAAAAGGAAGCTGGCAGCCACATTGACAGCTTTAGTGATATGTCAATAAGTGAGCAGTGTCAATCTTCTCTCCAAGGACTCCAGTCTTTCTCTGCCAAACTCTGTGGAAGAATTTCTTCATAAGGCTGAACCTATTTTTCATTTCCCATTTAGTCCTAACCCAGTGTTTATTTTACTCTGCCCCTCTGCCCCTGCCTTAATTCTCCCCAGAATTACCAATGGCTTCTCTTTTTCTGCTGTTATTTTTGCTTATTGAGATTGGGTCCCCCATAGTCCAGGCTGGCCTTGAGCTCACTGTGTAGCTGAGGCTGATCACCTTCTGGGTGCTGGGATTGCAGGCATATGCCTCGATATTTAGTTTATGTAGTGCTGAAGCTCAGACTCATGGTGTGGTTTGAATAAGAATAACCCCCAAAGGCTCATATATTTGAATGCTTGGTGCCCCCAGTTGATGGAACTGTTTGGGAAGGATTGTTGGAGGAGTGTCCACTGGGGGCAGGTGGACTTTTAGGTTTTAAAAGCCCACTATTCCCAATTAGTTCTTTCTCCCTCTTCCTTCCCCACCCCCCCACCTCCTGTCCCATTCTCTCTTCTTTCTCCCCATGCTTGTGGATCAAGATGTAAGCACTCAGTTGCTGCTCCGGCACCATGCCTGCCTGCCTGCCTGCCTGCTGCCATGGTCTCTGCCGTAGTAATCACGGATCCTAACCCTCTGAAACTATAAGCACAATAAACTGTTAATCTCTAGGTTGCCTTGGTCCTAGTGTCTCTTTTCCAGCAATAGAACGGCAACTAAGACTCAGGCCCTTGACAGACACCTTGACAGACCTTCCAGATGATCTTGGAAGCAGACCCACAGACTGGGCCACCACCACCCCCCTCCGCCCCCTGTAATCTTTCTCTCCTTTCAAAGCTGCTATAAGGAACTGACAGGCTCACCTAGCTACCACAAGGAGTCTCACAAGCCTGCATGCTTCTCTCCTCACAGCACCCATAGAAAGCAATGTCCTCATCTCATCACCTCATTGCTCCCCAGGGGTCAAGAAGGCTTGACTAATGTCACACATTAACCAGCCCATTGCCCTATCCAGTGTCTCCTTGACTCCTGTCATCCATGTCCCGTAGCACAGGTCATCTATTAACTAAGCCTGCTTCCTCTAAGGGAGGTCACACCCTCCCTTAGAAACCTTAAGAATGGACACTGGCTTGGCTTTGTATGGTGGGGACTGAAGTCTCTTCCCTCAGATCCCAGATCTATTGCTTGTGTAGTTAATAACTGTCTTAATAAAGCTTCCACTTAAAGACATTCACCTGAGTGCCTTTCTTCCGGGTCCTCTCATGGCTTTCAGATGGCTAAATCCAAAGGACGGGTCAGCCTGTTTCTCTCTTACACATCTTGCCCGTTTAGATCACCGCCTCCCTGGAATGCGTTCTTTGGCTTATTGGCCCATATTTTAGCAGTGTTTCCTTTGTCATCTTCCTTAGGCTCCTCCCTGGGGTTTCTCCCTCTCTTTTCCTCCCTCCCTAACCCCAAGGCATCAGGGGTCTTCATTGCCCCCTTTTATTCTTGGGTAACCCTATTCCTTCTGAAACCTCAGATAACTCCTTCAGGTAAGCACTCAGGAGCTCACTCGCTACCCGTTCCCTGCAAGCTCTCCAGGTTTTATTTCGTCTGTCTTATCTCCTTCCTGGATTTTTTTTCTACCTTGAATGTTATTTTTGTTTTGCTTCTTTTTAAAACAAGAAAGCAAAACAAAACAAGCCTGTAGGGAGGGGAGATGGGCCAGACTAGATCTGATGTGCTTAGACTAGCCTTGAGCTCCCCCTCAGTCACCTCCCAAAGACTGGGCTTACAGATCTGTACTAACACCAACAGAACAAAGGTAGGTCAAAATCCAGAATCGCCTTATGTCTACCACCCAACAGTTCTTTCGTGTGGTCAAATCTCTGTCCCCACTGTTCCCAGTTGGGCATCTGACCAGGGACCTTGTGCACGTGTTCTACTGAACTGCACCCCAGCCTTATGATCACCCTCCCTACGCCCTCTTTCCCCAGTTGGATAATTTTAAATGAAATCCCAGACGTGATATCAATTTATCTTCGATTGCTTCGGTTTTGCATTTCTAGAATTCTATTTCTGAACTATCAGACCCACGGATTTCCTGTCGGATCTCAGCACACATTTCTGCTCTTGGCTGATCATCACGCCTTGACTAAACTACTTCACAAGCGTTCTAGGGTGTATTGGTGCAGGTCTGCAATCCCAGTCTTTGGAGGCAGAGGCTGGAGGAGCAGGAGTTCAAGGCGAGTCTGTGTAGGTGGGACCCTGCCTAGCTTGGGGAGCCCAGCTTTTTTTTTTTTTTTTTAGGTTAGTAGTATTGTTGAAAAAATTTAAATATATGTCTTAATTTTTTACTTGCAATGGCTCTACTACCCCGTCCCCTGAATATGGGGATTACAGTTGTATGTCGCTATGTCCGGGAAGTATTTGTCTTTATGTACGGTTTTTATTAATCATGTATATTCAGTGCTACATCCTACGATACATAATATAAATTGTAAAATATAAATCTTAAGTGATAAAAGCGATGTAAACCATTTTAGAAATTACCTTCTATACTTAAATGTACACTGCCTTAGTACACAAACTCATTCAGTAATTTGTGTCCTTTTCTTTTTGTGGTGCTGAGGACAGAACCTAGGGCCTCATGCATGCTTGTCTCGTCCTGTGGGGAGATGAAGTTTGGAGAGAAAGTGTGGGTGAAGTTGTGAAGCGTTAAAGCAGAGAGTTCGGTGTGGTGTATCCAAGTCCCTGCTAACGTCTAAGCTTTGTGACCTAGGGGAGTGAACAAAAGGTACCAACCAACCTGAAGGTTTTCATTAGTCTTTGTATAGAATTGTCCCCATTAGAGATACGGTACTATCAAAATGACCGCTAGGTGGCACCACGACCCCATTGAGACTTTTGTGACTTGATGTCTCGAGGCTGCAGAAACTGCCAGCTCAAGTCCTGTCACAACACATTGTTAACATTACTTGTTTTTCTTCATTTCCTGTCTTCTGTCAGGATTTCGTTGTATAATGCACAGTATAAAGGGAATATACTTTAGTAAATCCTAAATGAGATGGATGTAAACAGTTTCAAAAGCTTCTGTACCCAGTCTATGAGTTAATTCTGCTATTGGTGTATTTTTACTTTTTGTGATGCTGGCTACAGAGTGCGAGGCCTCGTGTGTAGTTAATAAGCTCTCCGATGCTATCACCAGGCCTCCGTAGCTGATGTTTTAAATCAGTGTTGATGTGATTATTATTATTATTATCTGGAGTTGTTCTACTCCATAGAATACAGCCTTTGCAAAATTCAAATCTGATTAATCCATTCCCTTCTTCAGTAGGGTGGCTATTTATTGAATATTGTCATACATGGGTGAAAGTTACAAGGGAGAACATGTCTTGTTGTTGTTGGCTGGGTACAGTCTCAAGTAATGAACACTCTAAGTATAAACCATCGTTCTGAAACTTTATGGAGGAAAACAAATGACTCTCTAGAGCCTGACTGCAGGAGTGGACCCACCTCATTTAGTAGAGACTTGGAAAACACCCATTGCAACCCAGATCGAATCTACTCAGTAAAGTCATTTGTCTTTTCATTTCTACAAGAGTTGTACACACACACACACACACACACACACACACACACACACAAACACAAAACACAACAACGTTTGGAAGCAATTCATAAAGGACAAAGACTACCCACACATGTGGGAGCTTTCTGTATAGGTAACAAATTACTGTCACTGAAATCGAAAAGGTTTCAGATATGACCCCGAGGGTGTATAAAATATAATGGTAATGATTAGAATAATTATTTCTTACTGTTTTCAAAATACTTCCAAGTACCCGGTATCCTCGAAGCTGATGAAGCAGGAAAAGCTCTGAACTTTGAGCACGCATCACAACCACCTGGAGAGCCCTGTAAAGCAGATTTCTGGAAACGTCCGGAGGCTCAGAGTAAAGAGAAGTCAGAAAGGAAGTTCAGAGTTTACATATTCTTTTCAGTCACAGGTAAATGTGGAAAATACTACTTTTGGCTTTCCGGAAAGGCAGTGTAAGAGAGGGGCGGGCCATGCGCCTGTGTTCTTGTTACCAGCCGTCTAGGGCCTTGAGGTGCTGTCGCTTTGATGCTTGTATAAGTCCATGTGTAAACGGTGAAGGGTGTCTGCGGAGCGCGTGCCCTGCTGCACATCCATTTTCTCGGATAACTTGCCATCTGTTTCAGCTAACGTGCGTGGCTCTGTTCCCCACCGCTGCTTACTTCTCTCTAGGACAGCTGTTCGGTTCCAGTTCCACTCCACAAGCTAGACTGTGCTTTGAATTTTAGTCACGAATTTTCACATTCCCAAAGGCTTAGCTAATTGTTATACACCCGGCACCCCTAACAGGAGAGGAAAGGATCGAACAGAAGGGACGGAGGTTTGTTTCCTTCTCTGTCTTATTTCTGACATTATTCTTTTTCTCCTCTAAATGATGTTTTAAAAAAAAGAAAATCAAGATAAATCCAGAACTAAACTGAATGTTGTTAAACTGAATATTGTCCTCTTCACTTCTATTTCTTTCTACTTTATTCTGCAAAAAAAAAAAAGCCAAATAAACTCAAGATGTTTACATCATGCTTCCTGGTTTCCTTCAGAATGCATCGTGGTTAGACTTGGTGCCCATCAACAGATGAGTGGACAAAGGCGATGTGGTCTGTATACACAGTGAATTATTATTCAATCATAAAGATGAACAAAATAATGATATGCGCAGGGAGTCGGGTGGGGCTGGAGATCATTATGTTAAACCAAATAACCAGACTCAGAAAAGACAAATATTGTGTGTTTTTTTCCTCTGGTGTGTAGAGTCTAGATAAAAACAATAATAACCAGACCAATGACTCACTGCAATGAACATTTGCAAGTGGACATGTGTGGACAGAGTAACTGAGAGACACATTGTGACATACTACAGCTTCCGTGACAAGACTCTGTGTGTGTGTGTGTGTGTGTGTGTGTGTGTGTGTGTGTGTGTGTGTGTTTGGTGGGGAGGTTGCAAGGGCAGATATGAGGAGGTGGAGAGATGAGTGGGACTGGGATGCATGATGTGAAACTCACAAAGAATGAATAAAAACTTTTAAAACAACAATAACTTGGAAATAGGAGTATTTGGGAAGAGAAATGTGATGGAGAGACAAGAGAAGGTAATGGGGCAGTTGATATACGGAAAAAGCATATTAATTATGTGTGTGGATGAAGAGTTTGCAGTGAACCCAAAGACTGACCCAGGGCTCCAACTGCATATGTAGCAGAGAATAGCCTTGTTGGGGCACCAGTGGAAGGGGAAGCCCTTGGTCCTGCCAAGGCTGGACCCCCATTTTGGGAGGTTAGTAAGGGGGGTGGATGGGGGGAACACCCGGATGGGGGAGGGGGAGGGGATAGGGGTTTATGGATAGGAAACTGGGAAAGGGAATAACAAATGAAATGTAAATAAAGAAATATATCTAATAAAAAATAAAATTTCGTAAAAAGGTTGCAGTGAAACCCATTGTTTTGTGCAAATAATATATGCTAAACTGATTAGGTAGTTTGCTTGTTAGGGTTTTTTTGATATGTAAACCTACCTGGCTGTCCTGTAGTTGAACAGGCCTTTGCCTCCAGAGTGCTGGATCTAAAGGTACAAGCCACCATTGCCCAGATGCTAAACTGTTTTTTAATGGATCTAGTTTTTCTGAAATTCAAAGTGAAACCAGTGCCTATGGTGGCCACTGATTATAATTATACACAATTTGAAACCTTGTGTTCTAGAGAGCAAATCCCAGCTAAGTCACAGGGACTCACAAGACGTCTCCAGAGTAAAGACATACCTTTTCATGGACTGGCTTTGTGATAATAGCACATGTTTGGAATTGATCTTGAGTTGAAATCCTATCCCTTTGTATGTGTGAGCCTGTACAGTGGGGAGTACAGAGAAAACACGGGCTGAACAGTAGCAGTGGCCGTGGCAAACGCTTGAGTTTTCTCCATGTGGTAGCCCTTCCCTTATCAAATGGCCTAGATATGGATCCAGATGAATCTTTGCAAAGTTTAGTTATTTTGTTGCCTTCAGTGTCTATGTAGCTGTGTTATGGAAAAGTGTGAATATTTTTGATGCATGTGTGTGCATTTATGTGTGGTAGCTAAGAGTTGGCATCCGGTGTCTCTCTTGATTACTCTCCACCTTATATACAGAGGCAGGGCCTCTCACGTAAACACAAAGCTTTACCAATTCAGCTAGTCTGGCTAGCCAGCTCCCTTCACAAATCTGCTGTCCCTAGCTGTCCCCCAGGCTGGGATGACTGGTGGCTGTTGAACCCCACCTACACTGGCTACCCTGTTGGGCATCTGGACTCCAGGCCTCAAGATCTGTGCAGCAATCACTCATCTTCCCAGCCCCCAAACAAACAACCCAAATATATTTTACATAAAAATTTTACCTATAAATGATAATTTCTTAGGGCTGTTATGTATATTCTATTGGGATATAAACCTTAACACTTTGAAGTGCTTAAAATGGTGACTTAAATAGGAGACATAACTCTTAGCTATTATTATTTTATTATTTTTTCTTTTTTCTATTTTTCGGAGCTGGGGACCGAACCCAGGGCCTTGCGTTTGCTAGGCAAGCGCTCTACCACTGAGCTAAATCCCCAGCCCATTATTTTATTATTATTTTATACATGTAATAGAAGATATAGAAAATATTCCCACTTCAGTGTTGATAATATTTCCTTCCTAAGTAGCAACTGGGATACATGTTTGAACCCAACTCATGGGATAGCAAATATTCAAAATTGGGAATTTTCTAGAAAACCTGGGGCATATGGTACAGTAGTTAATCTTGGTTGTCAGTTTGATTGGATATGGAACCAACTGTAAGGATCTACATTTCCTGGAAGTGATTAACCCAGATGGGAAAGCCTCCCCCCCAAGGCACACCTCCTTCAGTGAGTGGCATGCAGATAAAAGGAGAGCCTAGCAAAGAGTTGCTTTTCTCCTGCCTGACTGTGCCACTTGCTGGTGAGTGTGTCTACCCTGTAGCTGCCACAGCACTGCCGTTCTTTCCCGACATCAGTATTCAGCCTCTTTAGCTTTCCAATGTGGACTAAGGAACAGCATCTCTCCAGGAATCCTCCAGAAATTGAGTGACAGATTGGGACTGCGGAGACCTCCAGCCTTGGGGACTGAGCTGCTACAGGGCTCTTAGTCAGGGTTCCTACTCCTGCACAAACATCATGACCAAGAAGAAAGTTGGGAGGAAAGGGTTTATTCAGCTTACACTTCCACATTGCTGTTCATCACCAAAGGAAGTCAGGACTGGAACTCAAGCAGGTCCAGGAAGCAGGAGCTGATGCAGAGGCCATGGAGGATGTTACTTACTGGCTTGCTTTCCTGGCTTGCTCAGCTTGCTTTCTTATAGAATCCAGGACTACCAGCCCAGGGACGGCACCACCTACAATGGACTGGGTCCTCCTCCCTTGATTGCCAATCAAGAAAATGCCTTACAGCTGGATCTCACAGAGGATTTTCCTCAACTGAGGGTCCTTTTTCTGTAGTAACTCCAGCTTGTGTCAAGTTGACACACAAAACCAGCCAGTATAGCTCTCAACCTCTCCAGTGTGTAGATGGCCTTTGCTGACTACCCAGCAGGTGTTGTACAAGCCTATCTACCAAGTCCTCTGTATAATATATGTTCATTCTACTGCTTCTGGTTCCCTAGGGAACCCTGGTCAATTTTGACATATGTTTACTAGAGATCTTTAAAACATTTTCAATTAGATTTAAGCATTTTATTTAGTGGGTGAG
Organism: Rattus rattus; assembly: GCF_011064425.1. Lineage (NCBI taxonomy): Eukaryota > Metazoa > Chordata > Mammalia > Rodentia > Muridae > Rattus > Rattus rattus. The sequence goes on along the minus strand of NC_046161.1, from coordinate 87,304,683 downwards.
TGTTTTATCTGCATGTATGTCTGTGCGCTCGGTACATGCTTGGTGCCTATGGAGGTCAGAAAAGGGCACCAGATCCCCTAGAACTGGAGTTACAGGTGATTGTGAACTACCATACAGGTGCTGGGAAATCCAGGTCCTCTGCAAGAGCAACAAATACTCTTAACCGCTCAACCATCTCTCTCCGTGGTTACTGTAAATACAGTATACTTGTGCTTACTGAGTAAGGCTTCTTAGTGAATCCTTGCTATTGAGACTATTACGTCAGTCATTTCCCCCTCTCTCCAATATGTGTTTATTTGAGATAGGGCATCACGCAGCCCAGGCAGGCTTTGAACTTGCTATGTAGGAGAGACTGCTCTAGGATTCTTGATTTTGCTTTACCTAGAAAGAACTGGGATTGCGGGCATGACTTTAATTACTTTTAAATGATTGATCTTTGAATTCTTAGTAGAATATGTTTATCAAATAAGATCTGAGCTGAGGGCCTTGACCTGGAACCTCCTTGCCTATTTTTATATTTTTCATCTCCAGGAGGAAATATATATGGCAAGGCCTCACTATGTAACTATGTAGCTATGGCGATCATTGCACTCGCTATGTTCTATGGGCTGGCCTTGAACTCACAGAGATCTGTCTGCCTCTGCCTCCCCAGTGGTTCCAGGCATGGGCCACAGAGCCCAGCTTTCTCCATGAGTCTGAAAACCTTACTTTTCAATGGCGGTGATATGGTCAGTTGAGCAGACAACTGTTTTTCCTCCTTTCCTCTTCCCCCTTTTTACTGGGAATAGAGCCCGGACTCTAGTAAAGTCTCTTTATGCCTATGTCCAAGTGGTCTTCTATCATAATCCTCTTGTAGCAGCTTTTCAAGTAGCTAGGCTTATAGGCCTACCTCACCGGGCCCACTTGCAATTTTGTTTATAATTATCTGCATTTCTAATGATATACTTTGCTACTTTAGGTTTGGGAGAAACTTCTGTAAAATACTTTGGGTTTATTATCAACGAGTTCCATCTTGGGGACTAGTTACATTCACAGATGATTAAAAACCCATTATTTTACCTTCCTTTAGGGGACTGAGTTTCTTGTGCCTTCCCTCCAAATCAAGCAGTGTCATATTTGGGTACTGCATTTCTTCATGGACTTATCAGTCAATATTATATATATATATATATATATACATATATATGTATGTATATATATTATAGGTATATTTGACTATCATTTCCAATTCTATTGGGCAATGACTTATAGAAAATGAATTTTACATATTTAAAGTATCCACTTTAGCTTTGGTATTTGTATACACCCAGCAAATCATCATAGTTATGGATAGAGAAATGTCTCTGTGGCCCTGAAAGAGGCACATTGTCTTGTTACTGTTCACTCCTTCTCCACCTCTGGCCCAGGCAATTACTGGCTTTACTTTTGTCCTTATAAAGAACCTGACTTCATAGAAATGAAGCTTTACACTATATATTTTCTTTCTGGTTTCTCCAGTTCAGCATAATGATTTTGAGATTTGTCTATTGTAGTGAGCAATTGAAGTCCTGAGTGAATGGGCTTGACCATGTCAAGGACCCCAGTGCCTCAGCCCTATGGAGGTGGCAAAGCCTTCCCTGGTCAGGACAGGCTTGGAGGGATGGCAAAGCCTTCCTCTGGACCATTCACAGGTGTTGATAGCATGAGCTGAAAACCTCATTGTTGCTTTCTATCCCTCCTGACGGTTGCTGCCCAAGGATGCTCTCCTACAGAGACTTCTCCATTGCTCTCCCACTGAGACACCCTGTGCCTGCCTCTTTGTTCAGCTACCTGCAATGACCCGACCTCTATGTTCAACCGTACATAATAAACTATACAAAGTCAACCACCTCCGGGACCCTGTGGCTCTCTACCCTGGAGCCCAGGCCATCCAGTCTCAGCTTTTCCTCCGTCCATTTGTCTCTGTGTGTTTTCTTCTTTTTTATTCACTCCCGGTATAGGAGGATATGGCAATCTATAGTGAGGCATTTACATAGGTCATTCTCTTTTAGTATCAAGTGGTGTTTCATTGTACTGATGTAGCACATCTGGTTTTCATTCACCCCTTAACAGTCAAATCCTTCCAGATTGTGGCTATAGAAAAAGGGAGGAAGGAAGGAAAGAAGGAAGCTGCTACATTCGTATTCAAGTCTTTATGTGATATGTTTTAATTTATCTTGGATAAGAACTAAGAATGAAATGACTGGGTCATGTTGAACATACATGTTTAAGAATATATTTAGTACGAACATAGTTCCTCCTGTAGATCTGAGCTCAGACAAAAATGTTAAGTTTATAGGACTTTGTGGGTTCCGGGGCTTTCTGGGTTATGGGATTTTCTAGGCACAGAAAAATCCTTATCTCACACCTCTTTAGCCCAACCAATTCTTTTGGACTTTAAAGAGTTTCAGTCTACTTAAGCCACATTCCTAGGGGCCTGATTGCTACCTGTTCTGAATCAATTCAGGACTATGGGCTAAGGGTCACATAGGACCTAGGTCAAAGGGCAGCAAAGGCACTCTGCACACCTGTGGATTATGCTGCGAGAAAAGTAACAAGAACCCTTGAAGCTGCATTCAATTTGCTTGACTCACAAGTTGTCGGGAAAAGATCCCACCTTTGTTTGGGTGTGGGCTTTGGTTATTTTAAATAGGTGTGGCTGTTTAATTAAGAGGAAAGATTATCTGAATTCTCCAAAAGGGAGAAGATGAGAGAAATCATTTTACTTTAATAAATATTTTGTCTTTTGAGCTGTGGTTTTCAAAGGTGGTACGCATACTCGTGTTCTGAAAACACATGAGGAACACGCATTCGGACACAAGACGTGGATACTTTGAACAAAACCTCCAGGTAATCCCGATGCCCCCTTGTTTGAGAATCGCCGTGCTAAACTCATTTCAAGGGTGCAGACGGTCGTAATTAGGCTGGGTGAAGGGTGGGCAGCAGGGATGACACCCCTGCAGCACCGGTCCACTCCCCCTCCCGCACCCCAAACCTCTTCAACTCCTGCAAACCTCCTTTCATCAGACTGCAAAAGTCCCGCGGCCTCTCCCCTGGGTGCGGCAACTAAAACCCGGCAAGTGGATTTCAAGCGTGCGGGCGGGGATGCGGGACGAGCATGCGCAGTGGCGCGAGCGCAGGGACTAGGAGGCGGGCGAGAAGTAGCCGCAGCAGAGTGGACCAGACCAGCGGGCGCAGGGGTCTGGGGCAGTAGCTGCCGAACGGCCGCCGCAGGTACGGGGAGCCGGGTGTCAGGACGCGCAGGCGGGCGCGGGGCGGGAGAGGGAGGCCGTGCTGGAAAGCCAAGCTTGGCTTAGCCGCGCTCGGCGAGCGCTTGGGGATCCTGGACGCGGGCGTCTCCGACACCTGCGGGCGCGCTCCTGCCCTGCGGCGGAGTCGTGCGCTCAGGTGTGAAGTCCTGTGTGTAGCCGCTTAACACACAGCCCAGGAAGCTCATCCGGATGCCGGGCATCTAGGAAGGGAGGGCACTAAGTTTTCTGTTTTAAACTTTGCGTGGCTGTTGAGGGTTTTCTGATCCATTGGCGTTTCTCATAAGTTGTGTGACTGCCGTGTTTGCCTCTGGTGCATAGGCTCAAGTAGGGGCAGAATGAAATTGCATCCGTTTGCTGGATTTAGTGCCTTTCCTGGAACTCTGGGGCCTCTGGATGCAGCGTAAGAAATATCAGTCTTGAGGGAAAGTGCCAAAAATTTTGTGCGGTTCGGCAGGCTGCATTTTCAAGTACAAGCTTTAAAAATTGAAAAACAAAACAAAACACAGAAACCTATTTTCAACATTATTACCCTTCCCCCACGCTTCAGTGGGTGCTATTGAAAAGAAGAAAATAAACCTTTCTGGTTATTTACATTGTGTGGCTTATACGGACATGTGTACTACCTCAAAGCTGTCTACTGTATGAAGCCAATACTGAATGAACATTTCTTGGAGGAACGTGAAATCATAACTAGAATTTCAGGATGAATACAGAGACCCATGTTTTGGCCCCACAAAGGTGAAGCAAGGGCATTTAATTCCACCCCCACCTCTTGTAATCAACTCCTCCTTAAACTTAATTCATTAGTGAAATTCTATAGGAAAGTGTTAAATTTGTGATGTGAGAGGCACATGGTTGTAGTAAGTTTAGAAAACAGAAAATTGAAGTTGAGGAAGGAAAAAAAAAACCTAGAAAGAGATCACAGAAGACCCCTCCCCTCTTCCCTTTATTTTCCTGCAGGACAAGCATCTTAATGGTAGAAATAATATACAGTTGGTCTGGTTTTGTTCCGAGGGACCGTTGAGGTCAGCCAGTTCAGCTGCTTCAGTTTACAAATGAGAAAGCTGAGACCGGGGAGGTCAGATGACTCTCTGTGCCCCGCCCTCGCCCCTCGGGCAAAGCTGGGCCTGGGAACCTGGTTTTCTGATTTCAGGGATCTCTTTACTGTGCCTCTTTGATACTTAGATGATTATAACTTGCTTTCTCTCCCAGCTTTTCCTGCACAGTCTGATTGAGGCAAGAAGTTAGTTTCTACCTTGCTAGTACCTTATGCACTCAATTCACAAAGGCTCACGCCTCTTCGCTGATGGGGTTGCTGGTCTGGGAACCAAACTCTGTGCCCTTTCTCACCCTGAAGGCTCGCTTGTTTCCCTCTCCGTTTGAGCTCTTGGCTCAGGCGTAGCCTCTTCTTCCTAGTTTCCTTTGATAGCACAGCCGCGTGTAGCTTTCTTCCCAACCCCAACCCCAACCCCACAGTATTTTATGACTTCTGTCCGCGCTGCCATTCTCCCCTTTGGATACAGCTTCCTGAATTATCGCTTAGAACACGTTCCTATTTTCTGACTGCAAAGTTGTTAGGTGTGTAAACTCTGGATAGTGTATGACTTAAAGATCCCACCCGGTACTAAGTTCAAACCGGTCTCAGCTGCTGTTTGCGGTAGGAGGGACATTTCCGGGGATTTGGTGTGCACGGTCTGTGATTCGAGGGAGTTCACATAAGAGCAGTACAAGAAATTAAGGAAAAAAAAAAAGCAAGCTGGAGTGATTTCTGGGTTGATTAGTTGGGAGCCCTGGAGATGGGGGTGAAAGCGCAAGTGAGGCGTTCCCCAGGACGTGGGTTAATCATAAATGCGGAGTGGTAAACCCAGACTGAAGAAACCGCAGGCTGGAGCAGAGGGTCAGTGGTTAAGAGTTCTGGCTGCTCTTCCAAAGGATCTTGGTTTGATTCCCAGCACCCATGTGGTGGCTCATAACCATCTGTGACTCCGATTCTAGAGGATCTGATAGACTCTTTTGACCTCCTCTGACACCCAGCATACACCTGACACACAGACATACATGCAGTTGAAACACTCATACATGTAAAATAAACACATCTTAAAAATGATGTTCGCCCACCTGTCATCCCTGTACCTAGTAAGTTGAGGCAGGAGGATCTCTGCCAGTTTGAGTTCTGTCTGGTCTACAGAGTGAGTTTCAAAACAAAAGAAAAAAAACAAACAAAAAGAACTCATGTAAAATAAAGATGTGGTGAAAAAGATTAAGTGTAGAGAAGGGAGAGGTGTTGAAAATTCCTTTCATGAGCGAGGTATTGGTAGTGGGTTTATAATGTCTTTTTAAAATCTTACAAGCACTCCCCATTGGAACATTGGTTCTTTTCTCTGTCTTACTGTGGTAGTTGTCTTCTCATTCTGGAAGATGAACTGAGAGGCAGTCATTACACTTCATCCTCAAATGAGGACGCCATTCAGATGTTCAACAGTTACTGCATGACTAAATAAATGGTGTTCTAGCGTGACGAAGGTGGGCAGTTGGGACGGGAGAGCTACAGGATGGTACTTTGTCTAGCCCATGACCTCACTGTACAAAGGAGGAACTCTGTGTCATTGGAAGAAATGAGGGGCAGAATCACTGGCCAGTTCATAATCAAATGTATAGATTGTGAGTTGAGGTGGGGGTGTCGTGCGAGGCTAGGGACCTGAGAGACTGTATACATGGAAGTTGAAGAGTCTAGAGAGATCATTTCTAGCTTAGCTTACTCAAGGTGGAAGAAAAAAGCAGGTTAGCTCGGAGTCATTGGACAGTGGGCTGTCCTAGGCTTAAGATGCTCTACTGTGCCAGAACCATACTCACAGTGAGTAACACTGAAGACTGGTCCTTTTGACCCAGCCATATGGGGACAAGGCGAGAGAGAACAAGAGCAAATTGTGATCAGACTCAGCCTAGAAAAACAAGGCAGAGGGCAGTGATTCTAAACCTAAATTCTAGTTCAAGAAGTGTTTGGAATGTACTTGTTGACTTGGGACAGATGTTGCAAATGGCTGCTTTGCAAATCAAAACCCAGTCTTTTCTGTTAAGCTATGCATGGCGCCGAGGAAGCTGTTGGAGGGCACATTCTTACCCTTGGCCCTTATATGGCATGATTCATCACTTCATCTTTGACAGGCTGGGATAGCTGGTCTCATAAAAATGGCGAGGAAGGAAAGGCCAGGAGAGCTTTCGGTGGTTAGCAGCGGGGAGATGAAGGGTTGGCAGAGTCAAGAGAGGTTATCGGCCTGAGGAGATGAGCCAATTAGCAGAGCACGAAGCTCAAGGTTTGATCCCAGCACCCCATAAACAGGGTATGGTACTACTGTAATCTCAGTGCTCAGGAGGTAGAATGAGTTTAGTTTGAGGTCAGCCCGGTTGAAACCCTGCTGGGGGTGGGAAAGAGAAGCTCTTTAATATTTTCTCCCCGTGAGACAGGGTTTCTCTGTGTAACAGCTCTGTGCTGTCCTGGAACTCTGTGGACAAGGCTGACCTCAAACTCACAGAGATCCACCTGCCTCTACCTTCCAAGTGCTAGGATCAAAGGCCTTCGTCACCACTGCCCAGCTAAGAATCATTTTAAGTTTTAAAGGAACCGTGTATTTATTAGACAGATGACAAATTGTCTATGTTTGAATGGATGTGCCATGTAGCTCTGGATGCCAAATTGTAAATATAATTTTGCACAATAAGTTAGAATTTACTATGGCCTTGTATAAGATGGCTATATTATGTAGCTATGAGGTAGATAAGAGTACCCTCATTTTATATAGGAGAAAAACGAAACGTAGAATGATAAGGATTATCTGTGTTAGGTCACATGGTCAGCGTGTGACTGAGCTGAGATTTGACCCTAGGACTGCCTGACTTCAGGCCTGGAGAGCTCAGATAATCAAGTCTCTATCTGGAGAGTCCAACAGGTGCCGGAGGCCGTTTCAGAAGTCCATGAGCACGATTTTAATGTGAGGAAGCAATCAATAGTAATGGAGCTTTCTGGAGGAAAGGAGGACGGGAGGAGACTGGAGAATGCTGAGTGCTCAAATGAGGTTTCAGTAGTTGGGCAGTGGTGCTGAGGGCAGGGGAAAAGCAACTGAAGGCCCGCTGAGGCCAGGATGTGTGGTCTACTAAGTCGCTCGTGAGGAAACATGTCCTCCCCCTGATAAACCACCCACCAGCCCTCTCCTGAGAACCTCGAAATGGAAGCCAGACTGGGGTTCTGTAGCGTTCTTCTCGGTGTTTCCAGAGCATTTAGTTTGCGGATGAAGAAGGCCCATTGCTGTCTGGTTCCCTTTACCGTCGTAACGTGCAACGGCTCACAGTGTCCTATGGTTTGGAACTAACATTTTACTGTGGATCATGAAGGAAGCTGGGGAAGGAGAAAGAGGTCTTTGTGCTACAGTCGTGTTTACTGGTTATAAAATGATGGTCTGTCAGTTGCTGGGACCTTCGCTACTGCGTGAGGTCACATGATCATCCCGTATGAGGTCAGCTTTGCTCACCCTGTTTCTATTCAGCACGCCTGTGTCTGGAAGAGCCTGTTTGGTGTGTGCATGGCTTCTGTAAAAGCAGGTTGTTTTTATTATTTCCTATTTTATTTTCTTTTTTTTTTTTTTTGGTTCTTTTTTTCGGAGCTGGGGACCGAACCCAGGGCCTTGCGCTTCCTAGGCAAGCCTCTACCACTGAGCTAAATCCCCAGCCCCTCCTTTTTATTTTCATTAGCAAATTGTCTTTTTTTTTTTTTTTTAAGATTTATTTATTTAATATGAGTACACTGTTGCTCTCAGACACACCGGAAGAGAGGGCATCAGATCCCATTACAGATGGTTGTGAGCCACCATGTGGTTGCTGGGATTTGAACTCAGGACCTCTGGAAGAGCAGGCAGTGCTCTAACCACTGAGCCATCCCTCCAGCCTCAGCAAATTGTGTCTTAATAACACTGTGGGCACAGTGGTGAGGAGTTTGATGGGTAGGATTTTTTCCCTCCTTTTAGAAAATATTTTTGATGGGATCTAGAGATCGCTTTGTTCCTAAGGTCTGCTTGTGAAGAAGGACTCTATTTAGTCTTTATAGTAGACTGACAAACTGGTTTTCCTTTTTTACCCAGTTCTGGGTCCAAACCCAGGGCTTCATGCTTGCTATTTGGATTTCTACCATTGAGCTAGTCCCAGCCTTACAAATGGTGTGTGTGTGTGTGTGTGTGTGTGTGTCTGTGTGTGTGTGTGTGTGTGTGTGGTTGTTGTTGTTGTTTTAAGTTTTAGAGTAACTCTGTTGTAAGAAAACCTACAAGAATACCAGGAGGATGGCATTATATAGGCATGCTTTCTTTAAAAGATCCAATCTGGGGCCATCAAGATGGCTCAGTAGGTAAAGGTGCTTGCGGTTAAGACTCCCTACCTGAGTTTGAATCCTTAGAAACCACAGGGTGGAAGGAGAGAACTAGCCCCTGAAAGTTGAGTTCTTACCTATACACATATGCACACATTGAAAAAAGGAGAAAGAAGAGAGAGATCCGATCTGATCAGGAAGAAAGCAGGAAGAGACATAATCTTTTTTTTTGATATTAGAGTAGATAGATGATTTAGTAATGTAGAAGAAAGTGTGTATGTGTATGTTGAGGGTGGGGATTCCTTTATGACCAAAAGCTAAGGGGTTGTCGGTGAGTTTAAAAATGCTGACGGAAACCAGTTTCATTATGTTATTAAGAAACAAAATCTTAAGTTGTTGAAAGACACAGATTTAGGAAATAAATCTCTTTAAAACAAAAGATGATAAGAACCTGAGACCTTATTTCCAAAAAACAAACAAACAAACAAAAAAAACAAAAACAAAAAAAAACCAAAAAAGAAAAACAAAAAACAAAAACGAGTAACATCATTATAAAAACCGTAAGGGACAGTACAGAAGACCCTTCATCTTTTGGACCTAGGAGAGAATTTTAGGAGTATAAAATAGAACTTGGATGTCTTTAAGACATCATTGTTAGTTATTGCTGTACCAGTATCAGATCCCCACCTCCCCGTTTTATGAGCTTTTGGGCTACTCTGGACTCCATTGATAAGTCAACACGCACAGATCCCAACGGGAAAGGCCAGAGTGGAGGCTTTGCAGTGTGTGGCCTACAACCAGTGCTAATCAAGCGGTTTGAATAATGCCCTAGCCCGTGCAGGCAGCATTTACATGCCGTTCCCATAACTGAACAGATTAACGTGTTCAGGTGAACAGAAAGCAGGCTCAGAGCTGATTCATTCATGGTGACCGGCCAATAACACGAGTGGGCTCTTTGAACTCATTTCCCTTTCTTTTCTTAAATGCTGTGTTTTATAGTTATATCGATTCTTTTTTTCCTCCACTCTTTTGTCCTTGGCGATAAATATGTACTTACTGTGTTCTGTTTATAGATGAAAATCAATGCAAACCAGGGTTTTGAGGTTTGATAAATGAGTCTGTTGAGTGTCTTGATGCAGCTCATCAATAATTTGGTGGAAAGACAATATCAAGTTAGTATATAATTGAACCGGTAGCCTGATATCAAGTTAGTGTTTATAACCTTTGTGAACCAACCAGAAACTCTCAGGTTCTGGCGCTCTTCCACAGGATAGCTTGGTCAGATTTTATTTTACTATTATTTTTAATCTTGCAAAGGCCCTGTTTCCTACATCTTTCCTTAGGTTTACTTTACTGTGGCACCCATTTGGTCCAGGGGATATTTTTTAAGAGTGGCCCAGTTCTTACAGAGTTTGAAGTATTATCAGGTCAGTGAGGTGCCAGCCGTGAAAAGCAGCTTAGAAAACCCCAGAGATGCAGCGGTTGTCATGCAAGGGAGCTAATATTGGAAAGAAATCTGTAAGAGCAATTTTCTTCATTACCACCCCTTTCTGTGTGCATGTCTGCAAGTGATGTGTGTGTGCGCGTGCGCTGTGTGTGTGTGTGTGTGTGTGTGTGTGTGTGTGTGTTGTGCTAATAACAGAGACTCACGTAGTTCCAGCTGGCTTCAAACTTGCTGTGAAGCTGAGGCTGGTCTTGAACTCTTGACCCTTCAGCCCTCCTTCAGCCTTAGCTTCCAGAATGTTGTATGGCTCAGGCTGATCCTTTCCCATTCTTTTCTCTTTTCCCTTTTAGACTGAACTGGTTTTGAACTCACAGAGATCAAAAGCGTGTGCCACCACCCTTTTCTTTTTTTTCAGTTAATGCATGTTTTGCGGCCTTTTTATACATGTGTTTCATTAGAATCAACTATAGACTGTTATTCATTTTGTGTGTATGCATTCATGCGCCTCAGAGTGCGTTCTTTCCTTCTACCGCGTGAGGCCTTGGGGGAGGAGGGTTAACTGAGGCCTTCAAGGTTGGCAGGAAATATCTTTACCTGCAGGGCCATCTTACCTCATAGGCACCCTTATCTTATTCTTAAACGATCTTTTAAACCCAGATTATTATCAGTGGGAAAACTCTGAAAAATCTCTCACTGTTTAATGGTCCATCAAAAGGAGCCTTTGGGCAGCCAGACTTTGACTATGGGAAATAAGTTGGCCTGGAGAAGAGAACTCAAAGTCTGTGGTTGTTTCTGAACCCAAGAGAAGGGACAACTTCAGTCAGTAATGGTGACTGTGAAAGAAGCTATAACTGGAGATATGGAGGAAAGGCTTTTGTTAATGAATATATTTTGAAAGGCTTTTGTTAATGAATATATTTTTTATGTGTGAATTTGCTGCCTTCCATTGATAAGCGGCTACTGTTTTGAGAATGACCTGCCTACCTGGGGTTACCCAACTTGGAAATGGCAGAGATCAAATCCATATTGTGTTTTCTGATTTTTCATTTGAGAAAAAGAAAACACTGGGTTTAATAATGGGATCATGTTGCTAGTCAGTGTATATGGAGGAACCTGTCTAAAAGCTTCTTTCTTACACTGCTGGATCTGGTGCTTTTCCTGTCGATCTGTCTTCTTCTGACTAGAGGAGAAATTTCTAGATGAGGTTTATACTGGATATTTATAAATGTCTAGAATGTGTTCTGTTGTTAGCCTCAGCTGTGGGGCTCCTTAAGTGATTTCTTTGTGGTCACAGGCGCCTTTGGTAACTGCTTCCTCAGCTCTGAATGTCCCTGGACAACGACGCGTGTTGATGTCTGGTGTGGAGACGGGGGTTGGTTGCATCTCACTGGCCTTCTTATTAATCACATGCTGTGGAAGGAGATAAAGGGGAAGAGCTGGGTGTGTGGACATGAGTGACATACGGTGCTTACACTAGAGACTGTTCAGTGGAGGGAGCAGACACAGGACTGTGACGATTCTCTTGCTGTGAGGAGACAGAGTGACAGAGTCAACGTATAAAAGGAAGCTTTAAGCTTCGGTCTTGCTTAGTTTCAGAGGGTGATTTCGTGATCACCATAGCTGGGGAGCACCGTGGCAGGCAGGCATAGCGCTGGAGCACTTGCTGAGAGCTTATATCCTGGTCCACAGGTAGGAGGCCGAGGGAGAAACTGGGCCTAGTGTGGACTTTTGAGACCTCAAAGCCCACGCCCAGTGACACACCTCGACCAATAAAACCAAAGCCTTAAACCTTCCCAAACAGTTCCACCAACTGACAAACAGATAGTCACATATCCGAGCCCTGTTGCAGCCGTTCTCACTCAAGCCACTACCTGTGACAGCCACCAGGAAGAGCAAGGGAAGGAAGGGAACTCGAGGAGAGGTAGCTCTGGTCAGGGGTTTAAGGAAAGATTCAAAGTAGAGGTTCTCTGAAAAAGTGTAAGGCAAAAAAAAACACAACAAGACAAAAAAAAACAGAAGAGGTACTTGGTGAAGGGATGGTGGGGACAGGAGATGTTGGGATCAGGGAGCTTAGGACCAGGACCTGGAATGCAGTGGGTCTAGGACTCTCCTCGCTAGGGGCCAGGAATGCCTAAAGAAAGACTGGTTCCAAGGTCCTTGTCTTCTCTTCCCCTAAGTGAGCCTGCTCAGTGGATGAGTTCCAGATCAGCCAGGACTACACAGAGAAACCCTGATTGGGAAAACAAAACAAAACAACACAGAACCCAAAGTGGGAAGTGCAGTTTCCGTGGTGACGAGTGACAACTCACAGCTTCGGGTAACAACATAAGCAAAAGCAGGAAGACAGGAAAAGCTGTTCATTTCCTGAGGCTACAAGTATCCCAGCGTGTTCTAGACTGTGAACAAACATCAGAGTCAGCTAGAGAGGTTGTTGAAAACCAAAACAAAAACAGGGGGAAAAACATTTCTGTGTCTTAACTCTGGAGTTTGTAACTTTTTTTTAAAAATGTTTTTGATTTGTCTTTGGCATTTCGTACTTGGAGACAGTGTATCTTGATCATAACCAACCAAGGAATTTACATGTTAACAGGTTCCCAGATTGTGCTGAGGCCGATGATGGCCAGGGAGGCTCACTTCATTTCCGTTCTGCTTTTGTTGGCAGATGTTGGTTCTGGCCCCTGTCTTACAACTCAGGGTCACCGTTGCAACTTGGACTTCATCTTCCCAGTTTCACACAATGGCCTCTCAGGGCTTCCTTATAGAGACGTCTGGCCCGCCACACCTTGGTTGGTGACTTTCTAGAACCTTGAACAAGATGTTACGACTCTGGGTCCAAGGCTGGTGGAGCCTGGCCTTTGCACGGTAGCTTCTGTGTGTGGTGAGCCTGGGAAACGCTTTCCCATGAGGCTGCTTTTGAGGAGCAGTGAATTCCTTAGGCCTCTGGAGCACAGCTCTCTCTTCAAATGAATTTGTGTTCCTAAAGTTTAGAGTCTTTGATCTGTGAGCTCGTCCCTTTCCGGTTTTCCCAGGACAGAAAGAGGGGTTCTGTTAATGGTCACAACTGTGTTGCCAGCACATGCCTAGGGTACAGTTTTAGAGTTTTTTGGGCTCCTTTTCGTCATAAACTGTCCATTTTTTAATACCTGTTGACATACCTGTCCCTTTACACTGTAGACCCAGGTAGACACCGTGGGTAAAGATGCAGTAACTGACAGTGTTATCCAGGCGTAAGTTTTCCTTTGCCCCAAGAACAAAAGCGGCTGAAGACAGGCTGCACATGAATGGAAACTCCCCGAAGGAATCTGTCTGCAGTCACTGATTGGCTGATTAGAATCTCAGGGCTGTGGAGAGATTGGAATGTTGCCTGTCTATAGGCTAATTACCTTATCTTGGGCTAAGTTCTCGTCTTGAGAACAGCCATTGTTCATTTGTCCCTCTGTGTTAGAGCTAACATCTTGTGACAATAGGAAAAACAAACAAACAAACAAAACCCTTTTAGAATCTGTTGACTTAGCAGGCAAGTAACTTCTGCAATCCAAACACTGAGAACACCATCAGACATTTTGAGCCCAGAGGAAGATTCCTGCATTGTCAGGGTACCTCCAGACAAGTAGTTCCTTCTAGCCATGTAAGGATTTTAATAGGAGGTACCCTATCTTAAAGCACATTCATAATACAGTTTGAAATAGCCCCTAAAGTGCTATATAAAGTGTGTATATATAAAGTGTATATGTAAAGTGACTTAAGGGCTTATACAAATTAATTCATTACTAGACGTTTCTAATAAAAATATGCAACCTAGTAAGAGGAAAACTGGTTATAATTCCAAAGGACACACAAATCAATCAATCAATCTCTCTCCCTTTCTTTGTGTGTATTTTCTATCTCTAAAAATATATTTTATTGTGGGATTGGCGAGATGGCCGAGAGGGTAAAAGTGCTTGTTGTATAGGCCCGATGACTGGAGTTTGATACCCAGAATGTACTATTGTATTCACACTTCCACGTACATCTCTCTCTCTCTCTCACACACACACACACACACACACACACACACACACACGCATGTACACACACACATGCATGTACACACACATCATACACACACATGCATGTACACACGTGCACACATACACACAGATACACACACACACACACACACTCAGAAAAGCTCAATTAAAATGTGATTTATTTTAGTGAGCTCACCCTTCTTTTTGGTTCTGAGTTGAATGATGAGCCTGAGAGGTGCATGGTCTCAGCGTTGTGTTGTCACCTTGTGCTGCTCCTGGCTCTTCTGAAGCTGCCCTAATAGCAGCACGACATTTTGTGTGGTCGAATTCTACCCTACCATTTGAGTTAGCCCTTTGCCCAGGACACCCACACTCTGTATGCTACCCACCCGTCACTAGTGAGTCGTCATCTTGAATGACTCCAGACAGTATCACTGTGCTCAAGTAACCCTCTCCGTGGTATTCCGTTTAAAACTTCTGACTTATTTCTGCAATTTTCCATGTCATAATTTTTGGATCACAGTTGACATGAGTAACCCAAACCATAGAAAGCAAAACCACAAAGAAGAGGGGAAAACCATAGTCCCCAAATAGCTGCTAAAGACATTGTTCTTAGTGCCCTACTGCTGTGCAGACACCGTGACCACAGCAACTCTTAGAAAGGAAAACATCTAATTGGGGCTGGCTTACAGGTTTAGAGGTTTAGTATGTGAGCCTACGGGCCATTCTTATTCAAACCACCACATCGGGCCTACTTTATAAATTAAACTTTCAACAAAAGTTCTGTGGGAAAATAATAGTGTAGATTTGGTGGCTCAGTGCCGTGTATGGTTCCTGGCATCCATTGGGTCTTAGGACATACCTTCCATGATGAGGGGGACAGTTGTACTATTAACCCCAGATCTGGGCTGTTGGCAGGACGTCCTGAGAGCTACTTTAACATTTTCCTAGAGTGAGCTGAATAATTTGAATTCACAATAGTAAGGATTACCACATTTTTTAATCTATTCTAAACCAACTTCAGGTATGAATAAAGTAGTATGTAGTAATAGTGGTTGACATGAAGGAGATAATTCGTGCATGTGAAACTGATTTTACTGTTAAAATAAATGAACACTCAACTTAAATGCTTTCTTTCTTTCTTTCTTTTTTTTTTTTTTTTCCGGAGCTGGGGACCGAACCCAGGGCCTTGCGTTTGCTAGGCAAGCGCTCTACCACTGAGCTAAATCCCCAACCCCTTAAATGCTTTCTTATTGTGTTGGCAGAAACCAGATTAAAAGTGACTGGGAGAGTAGCTTACAATAATGCTTAAAGGATTGTTTATTAACGCACAGTTTGCTACAGTTCATTCTTCCCGCCGTAAGTGAATGGAGGACCAAGAGTTTCTTTATTCTGTGTCTTCCTGTGTAAACAAATGTATTGTGCTGTAGGAGATGAGCTACACTTGAAGTATGGTTATAAGGTTAACATTGCCAGTGTGGTTACAGTGATTTAAAAAGGGAGAATGGAAAACAGTATATTTTTTTTAAGTTATTTTGTATTACCTTTCTTTCGTTTGTATGTTTGCGTGTGCATGTCTGTGCCATCATCCTATATGTATTGGGGTTAGACAACAATGGCAGACAGTCCTCTTCCGGTATGTGGGTCCTGGGGATGGAACACTGGTTGTTAGGCTTAGCAGTAAACATTTACCCACTGGCCCAATTTTCTAGTAATTAAGAGGAAATGACTGCATCTTGAAGCAGTAACAAAGGAAACTTTAAGATACCCATGAAGTTGCATGTTTGTTAAGGATGGGTGAGGATATCCTGTATACTGTCTCATGTCCTGGGAACATGTGAAGGGGCCCTGAGGTCATTCACGTTGATCTAATCTAACTAATCTAAGGACATGGAGACACACTGAAAACTTCCTAATGCATGGGTCCCTTCTACTGTTAGGGACTTGGGCACTGATGTTGAAGGTTACAAAACCACGCAGCGGGACTTTCCGGGGAAATTAGAGATTTTGTATTAACAGCTTATTGTCAAAGTCTTTGCCTTACATAGTCCATGGGCATGACATAGTGTTAGTTTTAAAATAATAGCTCTGTTAGATAAAGTACCATGAATTCCACCCACTTAAAGTGGTAGATGGTCAGTTTTTAAGCCGGGCGTGTGGTGCGTGACTTTAGTTCCAGGGCTCCAGAGGCAGAAGCAGGCAGATCTCTGAGTCTGAGGCTAGCCTGGTCAACATACTGAGTTGTAGGCCAGATAAGGCTACGTAGAAAACTTTGTCTCAATAAACAAACAAAGTCAAAATATTAAGTAGACGATTAATTTTAGAATATTTCTTTGCTTGCACTTGTAAGCATCCTCTCCTCATCTCCAACCATAGCTCCCCACCCCCAATCCTCTCTGTCCCCATGTCTAGAGACTTTCTTTATATTTTTACCTAGGATTTTATTTGCTTGTTTGAGATGGCCTTATATAGCCCAGGCTGGCCTCAAACTATGTGTTGCTGAGAATAACATGAATCTATTGTTATCAGAATCATTACGGTAGACTCTGAGCCCATTCAACCCCAACAAAGTAGACCAGGCTGCCCATTTTGAATAGTCCTGTTTAAGCAAAAGAAAACAAAAGCAAATATGAATTAAAGGCAGAAAAATAAGAGCTATTCCACACCCAGAAGAGGAACAAAGGCACTTAGTGATCCCCACGTCCATCTTTGAGTCCTCACAGGAGATCTAGGTTTAAAGAGAGGAGAGGGAGTATTCGTAGCTAAGAGTCTCCATCAAGATGTGAGCCTGCCCACTGCCAGTGTCTTCTCCTTGAGTCTGCTGCATCGTGGTCTGACTTGTTATCAAAACTGTGTAATGTCCCTTCCAGGGCTCTGGCTAACACCGGGCTCTCAACCCTTTCTTTCTCTCAGTATGAGATTTCTGGGGAAATTCTAAAATCTTGGGGTGTATTGTATTAATAGTCTGATGGCCAAAGGGAGGGGCAGAGCTATCTTAGAATATCCTCATTCCTGCCAGGAGAGTTAGTGTCTAATTCTCCTGCCTCCACTTTTGGAGTGCTGCTGTAGGTGTGTATGTTGCCTTGCCCATCCTAACTTTAAAATTACAAATGAACAGGTCACGTGACCCCTTTGTGGCAGGCTCCTAGCATAATATGTTCACGATTCATCCGTGTTGGATGTAGTATATATTAATACTTATGGCTATAATATTCCATTGTGTGGCAGCACCACATTAAAAAGATCAATCTGTTTGGAGTTTCCTTTTTAGGCTGTTGTCGTGAGCACCCTATGTTAGAAACAGACACTTTTTGCATCTTTCTACAATGTCAGAATTTAATAATAAATTCACAACCTATTTTCATTGGCTATAATTTATGACATGGTCTTGATTCTTCCTAGTAACTGGCCATTGACAAACACAGGTTATTTTGATTCCAGTCTGAAACACTAAAATGACTCAGGTCATACACTCTGCTTGAGGCCTGCGCACACAGATTAAAGAACAGAGAGTTCAAAGAGGCTTACTGGAGGCCGAGGCGGAGATGAAGGACTTGATCCAGACATTCATAGACAGGGATGAATGGAATTTCTTGAGAGCACCATTGTGAGCTAAAGCCCCAGGGACATTCGGGAATTCCCTGCCTTTTGATATCTTGAATGACCCAGCATAGAGAAATGACAGGTGGGTGTGAGCATTGTTATTCCAGTGTGAGGTGCTCTCCTTGTGGGGATTGTAACATTCAAGTGAGAATATTACACTCCTCATTGGTCTGGTGTGGTCATGAAGCCCTTGAGCTGGTATTGGCCTATTTCTCTCACGTACACATACTTTAAGAAGAAAAACACAAAGTAGGTTTATTTCTTTTTTGGACTTATTTTATGCGTATGAGTGTTTTGTTGGAACATGCACGCGCATGCACACACACACACACACACACACACACACACACACACACACACGTACACCACATGCATGACTGGTACCTGTGGAGGGAAGAAGAGGACATCAGATTCCCTGGATTGGGAATTCCTGATAGTTGGTGAGGCATCATGAGTGCTGGGAACTGAACTTCCATTCTGTACAAGACCAAGTGCTCTGAGATTATTTCTTTTCTTTTCTTTTCTTTTTTTTTCCCACATGGAGAGATTTAATGGGAGAATGAGACAAGGGGAAAGGACGGGAGAAAGAAGAGAAAAGAGCTGCTCTGAGCGTCTAAGCCATCTCTTCATCCTCTAGATAGGACTTTAATACACCCTCGGGCCCCTGGCAGACACAGTGTACTCCCAGTCTACTCTGATAAGTTTGTAGCTGTTACCTCTTCATTTGCATAAGTCACCAGCCCTTGCCTCATGATTCAAGCGAGACAGGGTGGCGCGCCGAACAACGTGAAGTCGTTCTTTCTCTGTGCTTGTATTCAAACGAAGGCGGTGGGGTCAACTCAGGTCTACACGCCACTGTTTCGTGGAATATGGAGGAACTCAGGGCAGGGCAGAGTTTGAGATGCCCAGCTCTAACGAACAGCGCTGTTATGAACATTTGTGAATTTTCTTGAGGAAAATGCATTTGTTTTAATTTCTTAAATTAAAAAACAACCTCTGTGCATGGTTATATTGCCTTCAGTGCACATATGTCTGTACGCCCTTTTTGTGATTGCCCAAGGAGCCTAGAAGACGATGTTAGACCCCCTGTAGCTGGAGTTAGGACAGATGTGAGCCACCATGTGGATCCTGGGATATGTATGCTACTGGGTCCTCTGGAGGAGCAGCCCGTGTTCTTGCCCGCTAAGTCATCTCTACAGACCCTGCTTTTCTTTCTTGTGGGTATTTATAGAATTCAAGTGGAAATGCCGAGTCACTGGTGACTGCACTTCAGGGAGCTGCCAAACTTTTCCAAAGCTGCTGCATCAAGGGCAGTGTGAAGATGTTTATGTTTCTCCACATAATACACTGTCGCCAATGTTTGTTTCCCTCATGATGGCCCACATACCGCGTGTGAGACAGTATATCATTGTAGTGATGTTAAAAAATATTAACAGACTTTATCTTTTATGTGAATTTTCATGGAAATCAAGCAGACATACAGAGTATTCCCTGTGTTCCCCCCCCCCCACTGGCCCCTGGTCCTATTAGTAACGTCGTATATACTGCATGTTATATTAGTTATAACTAATGTGCTCATATTGTTACATTATTACTAAAATGCACAAGGTACTGACCGTTTTCTTGGTTTCAGCGGATGGCCTTTGGTTCCAGGACCCCACCCACTTTAACTCCTCCTCAGTCTCCCTTTGGTTGCCTCCGCTCTTAGGCTCTCTCTGGGTTTTGATCTTGGGACTTTTGAGGAGTGCGGAGGCTGCAGGGTGCTCTTCTGTTGGAATCTGTCCAAATTTTAAAAAAGAATATGTGTGGTTTTTTTTAAAAAATGAAATAAACACAGTGACGTTGGTAGAATTTAAAAATACATAATCAGAATTAGCAATCAGTACGATATGGCTGGTAGAAATCTTAGGCATTTGAAAAATTCACTTGCTTCCGAAAGCTGAGGAGAGATTGAACTCTAGCTGTATTTCCTAGCAAGCACATGACTCCATTGGAGGAGAGTGGAGGTCTAGAGACAGTTGGGGAAATCTCTGGACCACACAAAGGCGCATTTTCTCCCGTTTTCAGTGTGACAGACAGTGAGCAGACAGTGCTGTTTTATGTGTGTCAAGTCGTAGGTGATTAACTTTTAGAGACACTCCCTCCCCGGATATGGAGGAGAGCCCCCAACTCGTGTTAATTCTAGAACTCTGCACCAATGCCTTGTGAAGGGGGAGGGAGCTATGGCTCTGAGAGGTAGAGATATTTGGCCCCAGACACACAGCTTGTCAGGAGTAGATCTGAGGTTTTCACCCCAGGCTCTGGAAGTTTATTTAAGTCAGGAATTGATGGACTTAGGAAAGAGTCCTTATCTTACGGGATCTGTATTGTGCTCTGGGGAATCCAGTCTGTACAGTTAGCTGCACACCTTTTGACTGCTACCAAAGGAGAAGCAGGCCAGCTTTGTCTGGTCCAATCCTCCATTGTGTCAGACTGTGAATCAGGAACTCTGGCCACAAGTCTCCTGAAAGGATAGAAAAGTGAACAGAAATATTATTGATAATGCAATGCTAATCATGTAAACGAGTTTTACAGTTAACTGATTTAGCAATTTGATTTCCAGACGTGGCTCCATCATTCAAATCTCCAGGTGGTGACCCTGATGCAAACTAATTGGTCAGCCACATAGTCTGTGTCTGGTATCTTTCTGTGCCAGGCTCTCAGTGTTTTACATTAATGGAGGAGGGAAGATCTGTCCCAAACACAGGTGACACCTTCCCACGGGACAAGGTCTTGCACTGAATAAAATGGAGCAAGGGAGCTGAACACACACATTTATCTTTCTCTGCTTCCTGTCGGTAAGGGTAGTGTGATCAGTTTCTGCTCCTGCCTCTACTGTCCCTGTCATGATGGACTCTAACCTCAGACTGGGTCAAAATACTCCCACCCCCTACCCCCATGACTAGTAGCTAATATAGATCCATATATATATGCAATTTGAGACTGTGCAAGTCTGTTGGCCACCATTTCTCAATGTAAGTCTAATGCTGAGCTCATAGGGTTTTTTTGTTTGTTTGTTTTTTGTTTTTGTTTTTGTTTTTGTTTTTGTTTTTGTTTTACCTGAGTGCTCTAAATCAATTCTCTTCTGGTGCCTTTAATGATACTTTTCCATAGATGTGTACTGCTGAGCCTGGCACGAGTGTCCTGTCATCTAGCACAGAGACGGGTGAAAAGGAGGATCAGCACACTGAGGGTTACACTGGGCGTTCCAGGTCAGCTGGGGCTGCGAAGTGAGGCCCTGACTCTACAAATGAAACACTGACACTCAAGTCTCTCATCTGTTGAGGAGAAGGAAAGAGAGGAGAGAAGAAAATTGATGAAGTAAATTATCTATGGGTACTATTGCTGTGATGAAACACCATGACCAAAGTTGGGGAGAGAAAGGGTTTATTTGACTTATGTTTCCATATCACTGTTTTTACCACTGAAAGAAATCAGGACAGGACCTCAAACAGGGCAGGAACCTGGAGGCAGGAGCTGGTGCAGAAGCCACGGAGGGGTGCTGCTTGCTGGCTTGCTCCTCATGGCTTGCCTAGCCTGATTTCTTATAGAACACAAGACCACCGGCTTAGGGATAGCACCATCTGCAAGAGGATGGATCCATTAGTTACTAATTAAGAAAGTGTCCTATAATAGTATTTCTCAACCTTCTAATGCTGTGACCCTTTAATACAGTTCCTCAAGTTATGGTGGCCCTAACCATACAATAATTTTCATTGCTACTTCATAACTAATTTTGCTATTGTTATGAATTATAATGTAAATACCTGTGTTTTCTGATGGTCTTAGGTGACACCTATGAAATGGTCTTTTGACCTCCAAAGAGGTCACAACCCACAGTGCCCCAGAGTGCCCTATAGCCCAATCTTATGGAGGCATTTCCTTAATTGAGGTTTCCTTCTCTCAGATGACTTCAGCTTGTGTCAGCCTGACATAAAATCATCAAGCACAGGAGTGAACGTAGGCAAGGGAACAGGGCTGAATGACACAGAGGGAAAAGAAAGATGCAGTAAAACCACTGACCTTACCACTCCGTAGGAAGAGGGAACAGTTCATTGGGAGACCAGACTGCCAGGGCTGCCTGTCAGGAGCAGAGAGAAGGAAAATGGTGGAAGATCAAGTAGATTTTATATGACAGTCAAGCATCCTGGAGGGTCTTTGAGATGATGATACAGGCTGTTCAGGTTGACCTGGAACTGGATGTCTTTGACTCAGGTGGTTGACCTTTGGGAGTGGTAAAGGAGGTTCCTGGTTAACAGAACCCTGCCTTGAGGCTTCTGTTTACCCAATAGCCAACTTTTTTCCCCCGGTCAGAGTCCTCCTGTGCAGATCGATGTCCCCAGCACTGCCATTTGGGTGTTGGTCACACCCAGCATCTATTGTGTCACTCCCTACTTAATTCTGCACTTTCACTTGTCTTTGATTTTATTAATTAAATCGTATTTTCATTTTTCTAGTTTGTTGACCTTAGCTACTTGTCATTTAACCATAAAAATCAGGGGCTGGAGAGATGGCTCGGCGGTTCAGAGCAGTAATTGCTCTTCCAGAGGTCCTGAGTTCAATTCCCAGCAACCACGTGGTAGCTCAGAGCCATGTGTAATGGGATCTGATGTCCTCCTCTGGCTTACAGGTGTACATGCAGATAGAGCACTCAGATACATAAAACAAATAAATAAATCTTTTTAAAAAATGAAGCGTCCTAGCGTCTGCTGGGCTCTTTGCTTTTCATTGTCCTTCACTTTAATGCTAATGATTGGTTATGCTTAGTGACTCGATTGTGTCTGGGCCTCACATGCACCTGCCAGTCGGGATTATTTAACTGTGAGTCATCCAGTTTGATTTCAACCATCTTTCAGTCAGAATGGAGGCCCACCCACTTAGCTAATAAAATGACCTGTCCTGGAAGGCTCTCAGTAACCCATGAGCTTGGTGCTTCAGATCCAAAGGTCAAAAGCAAAAGGCAGATTTTCTAGATAACCTGTGATTAAAGAAAGCATCTTTTCGTTTGAGCCAACTGTGTTGGGATTTTTGGAGTAAAATTATGCCCCTTGTGGTGTCCATAGCCTCAAAGAGCTCCGATGGCTCCTTTTCCCCCCTTTCTCTTCTTCCCCAACAGGACCTCGGTAAGCACTCTGCATCCCGTGCCGTTCAGGTTGGAAGTTTATTTCCACCGAAGAGTTCGTCTTTCTACATTTCTGTTATAGGAATGAAAACACTGAAGGTTTCAGAATGTGTATTTTGCCCAGATTTCATCTAAAAATAGAAGTGCGGTATGCTGGTAATCATGGGACCTAACTAGCTGCCTTAAGGACTTTGCTGAAGCTGTCATAGCAACACTGTGGGTTGGTCGGCTTCCGCTTCCCTTATGCAAATGAGAAGACAGACCGGAGGCACAGAAAATAAGGTGGATTGCCCAAAGCACGCTGAGAGGTCAGAGTGGACTCAGATCTGCTCATGTCAAACCCGTGCAGTTAACCCATTAGTTTGCTCTTAGACGGGCTAGCTTCCAGGGTAACCTCTGACCAGAGTTGCTTTTTGAGTCTTGCCCAGAGCAGCAGAGGTCTAGGGTGGCTGGGGGAGAAGATGGGACTAACCCAGCATTACCTGACATTTATTACAGGACAGACTTCAGAATTTCCTGCTCCTGTCAGATCCTGGGGGCCTCACCCTAGAACTTCTGAATGAGAATCTTTGGGGTTTGGGGATCTGTATCTCATGTCACTCCAGGGTCTGCTTGAAGGACTGCTAGTGAGAATGGCAGGGTCACAGGAACCATCTCTGGGAGTTATCCATTGACAAAGATAAAGCGAAGACAAAGGCCTTTGCTTGGCATTATTGGTGTTAGCTTCTAGGCGAAAAGTTAGGCTCCTCCCAGGGACCTAGCAATGGCTGCAGCAGCCAGGCACTACATGTAAAGCTCGCACGTGCTCTCTCTCTCTCTCTCTCTCTCTCTCTCTCTCTCTCTCCCTCCTTCCTCCCCGTCCCCCTCCCCCCCCCCCTTCCCTCCCTCTCCGTCTCCCTGTCTGTTTCTCTCTCTCTCTCTCTCTCTCTCTCTCTCTCTCTCTCTCTCTCTCTCTCTCTCTCGGCCTCTTCCTCTCTCTCCTTTTTTTTGCTTCTCTGCCCCCCTCCCCAACCCCCAGTGGCTCTGTTCCCCTCTGTCTACCCTTACCCCTCCTCCAGGCCCTTGCTCTCTCCCCTTCCTACTCTTCTCCCAAATAAACCCCTTTTTACTAAAAGATCTCTTGTGTGGTGCGATTTCTCATGGGGACACCTTGACACGTACCTGCCAGGAACCCCTTCCCCACGAACATTATATTTCACAACAATTGGGAACTCTCAAATATTTACATTTTTGAAGCATTTGTCTTTTTAAGATGCTAACGTAAATCCTCGCCTAACTTCTCAGTTGGCTTTGTTGTGGCGGTGTTGTTTCGGAGTTGAGGATTGACCCGGAGCCTTGTGCATTGTTGCAGCCCTGAGCTAGTCATCCAGTGTGTTTTATATAATGCGACTGAGGGGGGGAAAATCTATTTAAGGAGAACTGTAGAGACAACATTGGTCCTCTCCCAAAACGTCCTGTTCTGCTCTCATCCCCACCCCACCCCCATCTTCTAAGTAATAGCTGTTCTCTCTGTGACCTGTTCAAGGCCAAGCTGATAGAATTAGCTGAGTCTGGAATAAAACTGAATCTATATTACCTCTCTCACTTGCTCTGATGGCTACAAACCTGGCAGTGTGGCTGATACACATTTATTACCTCCCTGTACGATAGGTCAGGAGCCTGGCTTACGGATCACTAGGCAAAAGCCAGGACTGTATTCCTTTTAGAGGTTCTAGGGGTGCATCATTATCGGGGTTCATTTCAGATGTCGGCTGAAGTTGCTCCTCTGGGGTTCCCCTTCTTGCTGTGCATGAACGTGGGGTTATTTTGAGCATCGGAGGCCACCTACCAGCATTGCTTTGCTCAGGTCTCCTTCCCTCCATAGTCCAAGTTAAGGACAATAGGTTCAGCGGCTCTGCACTTTGAATCTCTTTCCTAAAGTGAAAGATAATTGGGCCTGCATAGATAGGGTTGTCTGTCTATCAATGTGTATATCCTGAGGCCCCGCCCCTTCGCCGACAGCTGCAAAGGAGCCTGCAAAAGTGTGGCTAAGGGAGAGCACTTCCTGCTTTTGCAGAGCACTGGGGTTTAGTTACCAGCATCCTCACACAACCGTCTGTAACTCCAGTTCCAGATGGATCCTGACTTCTTCTACCTGCATGGACACCAAGTATGTGTGTGGTACACAGGCGCACATACAGGCAGAAGCCCCTTACACCTCAAATAAAATAAAATCTTAAGCAGACAAACAGAAAATGTGACTTAACTAGATATTTTTCTAAGGTTAAAAAACAACAACAACAAAACAACAAAAAACAAAAAACAACATGTCTTGGCCAGACTTCAAAGCAAATAGTTTTGTTGTTGTTGGTTTTTTTTTTATTTGTTTTTTAAGATTTTCTTTTTCTTGGATATTTTATGTGTCTACATTTCAAATGTTATCTCCTTCCCCCTTCCCATACCTCTCTCCCCCTGCTTCTATGAGGATGCTCTCACTCCCACCCATCTCAATGCCCTGGCATTCCCCTGCAGTGGGGAAACAAACCTTCACAGGACCAAGGGCTTCTCCTCCTATTGATGCTGGACAACGCCATCCTCTGCTACATATGTGGCTGGAGTCATGGGTCCCTCCATGTGTACTCATTGGTTGGTGGTTTAGTCCCTGGGAGCTCTGGTGGGGTCTGGTTGGTTGATATTGTTCTTCCTATGGGGTTGCAAACCCTTTGAGCTCCTTCAGTCCTTTCTCTTAACTCCTCCATTGGGGTCCCAGTGCTCAGTCCAATGGTTATCTGCAAGCATCCTTGTCTGTATTGGTCAGGCTCTGGCAGAGCCTCTCAGGAGACGCCCATATCTGGCTTGTGCCAGCATGCACTTCTTGGCATCACAAAGCAAATGGTCTTAAGAGGTCTGTTTCAAGACTTAAAGTCAGACAGGGTTGCAGCGTCCCTTACCTCCGTGCAGGAAGAGGAGAGAATCTACACTGTGCTATTTCTTTGGTGATTTAGATTTGGGGAAAAGCTTTGAAGCAGGATCACTGGTGTTTGCTACAGGCCACAAGCTCCCCCTCCCACCCTCTCTGTTCCTGCTCCTCCTCGTACTTACCCAGCCCTTCCTTCTAGCTGCCTGTATGTATTAAAGTCACAACAAGTTTGTCGCCTACTTATTCTAAGGAACATTTATTTTTCAGATGCTAAAAGTCTGGCATCTATTGTGTTTTTCCCAGTTGCTGAGTTAAGATGGTAAGAATCCCTGTGACCTGCCAGTCTTCAGAGGTTGATTTGGAGCTCTGTGTGGTGTCTTCTCTGCCTGTCTGCATCACTGGAGAAGTCCCTGCAGCATGTTGGCCAAAGGAGATACTTAGTAGCCACTAATTGAACTGAGTTGAAGAACTGAATCAAAGTAATTTTAACAGTGTTATCTGTATGTGTATTGTCTCTTTAGAACATCCATTTCAAAACCTTTGCTAAACATCTAATAGAAACCAGTCAAAGTAGGGTTGTTAAAGATGAGGTTTCTAATTCATATTTTACTGACTTTTGTGTTAATTCACGTTCTATCGCATTACCTAACAAATATATTGAGGGCAAGGGAAATGAAAATTTTTCCTATTTTTTGAAATTTAATTACTGTAGACACCCAGGAAATGTTATAAATTCTAAGTGTAGAGTTTGATGAACTCGCTCTACCAAGTTCTTACCTACCTGGGTTGTACTAGCTTGATGCTTTAGAAGCTTTAGAGAAATAGACTATTTTAAAGATATGGAGGACTTGGGGGACGGCTCAGTACGTAAGGTGTCTCCTGCGCTGGCACAGCCACATCTAAAGCCAGCAGTGTGGCACATCCAGAGCTGAGGGCTGTTGAAACCTGGGACCCAGGAGGTTGCTGGCCATCCAGTGTGACAGAAAGTGACAGGCCTTGTCTTACAGAGGGAGGAGGAGGAGGATGAATAGTGTCAACTTCTGGCCTACGTGCACACAAAATTGCAAACCATGCACACTTCCAGACACTGACAAAGCTTTTAGAAACAGATCTCCTAGTATGTGTGCTTGTGTGTGCTCATGCATGTGTGCACTGTGTGTGTGTATGTATGTGTGTGTGCATGTGTGTGTGTGTGTGTGTGTGTGTGTTTATAGAGATTTAAAGATGAGTCTCTTGCCCTGAGGATACAATCATGCATGTTCTAAATGCTCTTGCTTTGCAAAATATTTGAGTTGCACACACAATTTAATTTAAATTTGAAAAAAATCTATTTCTGTGTGTGTGGGGAGTGAGTGTGGAGGTCAGCCGACAACTCGTTAGAATTGATTCTTTCCTTCTACCATGGGGGTTCTGTGGATTGAACCCAGGTTATCAGGCAGGCCTCTCTACCTGCTGAGCTATCTCATTAACCCTTGACACAAAAGTTATTTTTTAGTAATTAGTGTATAATGTGATCATGGACACGATGGTTCCCTCAAATATCCACAGATATTGAAACCACATTACACACTTGGCCTTATCGGTTACATAATGTCTCTTTGCTTTACACAGTTTTTATCAGCAGGTTTCGTGTGTGTGTGAGCAGATTAGCATGTATTATGGGCTGGCCTCAGACTTGCTGTCTAGCAGACATGACCTTGAATGCCTCATCCTTATGTCTCCTCTGCCCAAGTGCTGGCATCACAGGCTTGTGCCACTGCCTGACTTGTCATTGCTACCTCTGAGATAGTGTCTTGTGGTATTGACCAATGTGTGAACTATTATGAAAGACATGGTTTTTTAAAAAGTTTAATAGCCAATAATTTTCATTTCCTTTAAAGAAAGACTTTGTATTTTTGTTTATGTGCAAATGTGTGTGCATCTGTGCGTGAGCTTGTGCTTGTATGTGCTGGAGTTACAGGTGGTTTATGAGTTATCTGCTGCGAATGCTAAAATCCAGACCCACATCCTTTGCTCTTAATTGCTAAGCTACCTCTCCAGTCCCCTCTTTTCTCTCTTTTTCTTTCCCAAACCTTGGGAGTTCTATAGGCAAGTACTGTACTGAGATATATGTCTAATCCAAGGACATCAATTTTTAATTAAAAAAAAATGACTGCACACATACATCACTGTATCTGTAACATAGGGACATTTTAATAAAAGTATAGAAAGTATGAAGTTCACCTCCTCCTTCCCTGTAGCCTTCCATGGGAATTTTTTTCTGCAACAAGGTTTCTCAGTATAACCCTGGCTGACACTCTGTAGAGTTCACTCTTAGGCCAGCCTGGCCTGGAACTCAGAGATCTGCCAGCCTCTGCCTCCCAAGTGCTGGGCTGAGCTAGGTGGTTGGTCGTGGTGCGTACTTTTAATCCCAGCACTTGGGAGGCAGAGGCCGGCAGATCTGAGTTTGAGGCCAGCCTGGTCTACAGAGCAAGTTCCAGGACATTCAAGGCTACAAAGAGAAACCCTGTCTCAAAAAAACAACAAAAAAAAATGGGCACATAGAAAAAAAGACTGGACATTCTTTTTTTTTTTTTTTTAAAGATTTATTTATTATATATAAGTACACTGTAGCTGTCTTAGTTCACACCAGAAGAGGACATCAGATCCCATTACAGATGGTTATGAACCACTATGTGGTTGCTGGGATTTGAACTCAGGACCTCTGGAAGAACAGTCAGTGCTCTTAACCACTGAGCCCTCTCTCCAGCCCCAAGACTGGACATTCTTAATGCTACTTGTCGCCAAAGGGTATGGTTAGGAGCAATTTAGGTATTCTTATTTTATAAATATTTATTATTTTTGTATTTTCAAAATTAAAAAGAATAACTACTTAGGATCTATTTTGAAGAGCTACATAGGACAGATACTCGATTTTCTATTTTGTGGAACAGTGGTAGGACAAATCACACTTGGCTAGTACTTGGCCATCACTCAAGAGGTAACCACAATTTCCTACCATAGTGGTCGTAGCACAAACATTATAAATGATCTTTTTGAAATAGTGGAGTTTTTATTTTTGTATTTTAAGATTTACTTTAAGTAAATTAGTAAATTATATATATTAACTTATTAGGTGAAATCATTTTATTGTGCTGATCTCATGCATATAAACATCATACAGGTAGATTAAGGTAGCCACTGAAACACCCGCCCTGTCCCAAACTCTGTAGTGAACTTCTGTGACGGCCATTCTGAGGCAGTGTCTCTTCACTTAGGGTTTTTCACTCTTGCTATCAACTACATATTTGTGCACTGTCCATTATAAAACAAAACAAAACAAAAATCACTATGACAAATTGAAGCTAGAAAAACAGCTTCTGTCTTAGGGGTTCTGTTGCTGTGGTAAAACACTGACCAAAAGCAACTTAGGGAAGAAGAGGTTTATGAGGCTCACGTGTCCCAAGACACAGTCCACTTCGGGGAAGCCAAGACTCAAACCAGACAGGAACCTGGAGGCAGGAGATGATTGCGGAGGCCTTGGAGGGTGCCCCTGACTGGTGGGCAGTCTGCTTGCTTATAGAACCCACCACCCACAGTGGGCGGGCCCTCCCACATCAATAACAAATTAAGAAAATGCCCTACAGGCTTGCCTTAGGAGTTCCCCCAGGCTACTCTTATGGAAGCCCTTTTAAAATGGAGGTCCTCTGTCTCAGAGGAATTTATTAGCTTGTGTCCGTTTTATATACAAAGAGGTCCCTCAGCATGACCTCTTTCTCAACTCATTGTCATTTAACCCTGCATTCTGTCCTCAAGTGTCACCTAATCTTACCCTTTCTGGGTCTCTTTTCCAAATGTTCCGTGAAATAGTGGAATTTTTAGTGCAAGAATGGCTACTTCATCCAACTTTCTATTGACTGTGAGGTCCCAAACTCAGGACAGATGGCCGAGGTACCTATTTAACATGGCAAAGAGGACTCTGGCCGCAGGTCTCCCTCAGTCTCTACTCAAGTGACTGCTACAGAGTCATCCCGGGTGGCATAAGGCACCCCTTACCCTAACCTCTCTAGCCCCCAGAGCGTCACTTCTCTTTTCTCCTGTAGAGCCCACTGTTTTATTTCGGCCATGTGCCCTCCTGGCTCTCTTGGCTTCTCTTTGTCTCTTGGCTCCCAGTTGCTGTCTTGGCTTCCTCCTCTCTTCTCTTCCTGTCTTGCTCTCCCATCTCTCTCTCTTCTCATAGCCATACTCAGTCTGGACTTTTCTAGAAGCCCCTGGCTATGCTCTCCCTCCTATCTACAATAAAACTTTCTCTTCTACCATACCTTGGAGCAGTCATGTCTCATTTTTCATTCATTTATAAATGCCCAAAGACAAAGTCCTCAGTGCTCCCCAAAATGCTCTGAGCCTGTGTTGGAGACAGACTGGTAAAGTTAATCTTATGTCAGAGGTATCCCGGCGTGGTTCTGGGTTACCCAGACAGAATATTTTTCATTATATTTGTCCCTTGGAATTCTGCCTAACTCTTCTAATTCAATCAACTTGTGGCCATATAGAAGAGAGTAACTATTTAAATGCATGTGTGTCTTTTCATTGAGACATAACATAGGAATTGCATATAGATTGCATCTTTGTTAAGTGGCAGTTAGCTATGTTTTGTCAGGTGCGTGCATCTATAAAAGTCACCACCGTCAATAATACCCAATATTTGCATTGCTACTGAAAGTCACCAGCTGTCCCTTTGCATGTTATTCCTAGGTGATTCCTAGGGCCACCCTGCTGTCAGTCACCACAGGTTAGTTTGCATGTCTAGAATTTCACAGTCATAGAAATGAAATTCTAGGAGTGCATATTATAATATGCTTTTATTATAAAGTTACTTGTATTTCAAAATTACTTTTCCTTTCACTTTGGAAAGCTGTTTGGTAACGTACACTTTTTATGGAGGCATCATAAAAGATGTTTCAGAATTCCTTCTCAGAATGAGCCACTGCCATTCCATAAACGTGGCTTGTAAAGTGGATAAGGAACTGTACTTGGGCCAGTTTAAAAGTGGACGTGGACTCTAACCCTTGAGGTTTACCACTAGCTTAACACTGCATAAATGATACAATGTTTCCAGTTACTGTTTCAAGACAGTGTTTATATTGGTTTCAAATTAGTCCAGGGACTCTGGAGTTAGGATATTTTGTCTTTTTTTTTTTTTTTTTTTTTTCAGAGCTGAGGACTGAACCCAGGGCCTTGGGCTTGCTAGGCAAGTGCTCTACCACTGAGCTAAATCCCCAACCCCTTAACACAATTTCTTAATTCTTTCTAGGAAACACAGATTAATGCTAATTGTTAATGGTTTTTCACACGATTAAAATATTGGTATTTACAATTAAAGTGACAAAGGAATCTTTATAAAAACAGTGTGGGAGTTCATAGCACAGTCCCATTTCCATTCTGTGTGAGCACGTTCTTCCCGTGTGCGGAGGTCTCACTGTGTATTTTAAGTGTTCTAGGCTGTGGTAGATTAGAAATGGTGATGACATCTACAGTTCTGCCTCTTAGTAGATTTCTTTATAGTTCCAAGCCACACCCGTGTTCCAGGTTGGCCTTTCTACCTAGGCCAAACTCTTTTGAGATTAAGATCTGTAGTAGTAGGCAGAACATTTGTTTCAGCATAGAGTGAGCTGCTTTCTCTTCCGCCAAACACTGTCATTTGCACATGACCGTCCAAGGACAGGCAGGGCTCAAGACAGGCTGGGTTTTAAAGCTTCCTAGTTTGTCTCTCAGGATCCCTGGCTGCCAGGCGCCAAGACCCGAGGAAGCAGGTATGTGTGTGTGTGTAGACTCGTCCCTTCTGCCAGGAGTGTGACTCATACACTGCTCCTGGTGTTTCCCTGTGTGATAGTTAAATTGAGTTAAACTGCCTTACAGAATTTCTCAGCAAGTTCTTCCTTGCTCTGGGGTTATTTTGCATAATTAGTCCAAAGAATATTTTTGGTACGATGGTCGCACAGTTCTTAATTGTGTCTTCCAGGTTGATAAGAAGGAGGGCTTTGGGTTTTTTCAGGGTTGGATTTAAAATTACACATAATTCTTGGCCGGACTTTGATTTTCTTTTCAGGAGTGGGTATGAACTATTTGAGAAAGGCAGAAGTCACTAAATATTTACTCGGTGTTGCCTTCCGGAAGATTTATGTACTGTTGCTTTGAAGCCCGGGGCTTTCAAAAAGGCCAGGGAATGTCTCTTATAGTCTATAGTTCTATTGTGATAAGTACAACTCTTTTTTTTCCTGAGGAGACTCCATGGCTATGTTTTTAACAAAAGCTGAGTGTGGGCAGTGTTGGGCTGTGGTGTTGAGTCTGGGCATCTAGGAGTGAGGGAGTTATCTGCATTGAAATTCGTTCTTCATTTGCATTTTGCTTCTCTAAGTCTTGAAAAGCAAGGATTAATAGGAGATAGATTTCACCGTCGCATTGATGTGGGGACAGCAATCTATGTTTCCTTTTAAACAGTTTCTGTGTGAGCATGTTACCTTTCACCCTGGTGAGTTGGGCTGTTTTCTTGCTAAAGCAGAAACTGAGCAGTTCCCAGCCCATGTAAAGCTGAGCGGGTCTTGAATGACACACGTCAAGCATATCAAGGAAACTGGGAAAGTGATACGACTGGCAGTTTGAATGGGTCCTAGTGGGGAAGAATTGAGGTCTTGTTCCTTCCCACACCGGAGGAGCCTTTCAGAAGTGAAGCACGCTCCTCTGTGCAGAGACCTTGAAGGCTCACACCTCCGGATGAAGTTAGGACTCAGGCTCTGCTTTGGGAAGCCCTCAAACATTTAAAGCGTTTCTGTATGAATTACAGTGTAGAGTTACTCTGTGGCTCTTCCTCGGGAGACAAACACATTATGACAAGCTAACCCTAGAAAATGATTCACCATAGAAAAATGTTACATAGTTTAAAAAACTTAACAAAGCCAAGCCAAGCCTTCCTCGGGGCTTTCTTTGGAAGCCAAGTTGCTTTTCCTGTGTGATGCCCAGACTTCAACAAAGGCTGGACCCTTGTGCAGCCTCTCTGATAATGAACCAGCCAGTCGCTCAATTGTGTTCTTGTGGAGCTGGGGGAATAACATCCCTTTATGATCCCCAGTTTAGATCAGCTTACCACCCAAAGCATGATATTTGATGACCCTTATTAGGTTACTCTGAGTAGCTACAAATGTTGTTCCCGGTGTAGCCTTAGCAAGCCTTTTGAAAAAGTTCACATCCTTACCAACCACAGTCCCTGCTGCGAAGGGTTCTGTTGCTGGGATCCTGGTAACAGGAGTCTGTGAGATTCAGCAGCACCGGGACCACAAAGGTGCTGAAAACCCACACATTTTCAGACTTTTTTTTTCTTTTTTAGTGTTGATTTTTAATCTCAAATTTATTATTTTGGGACCTGAATTCTTAAAAGAGTAGGATATAATGGCTGTTTCTGATTTTGTTCTTCTAAAAAAAAAAAAAAACCAAAAAACCAAGGTTTCTATTTTTTCCTCTTCTAAATGTTCTGGATGCGGTTCTCACCAGCAGCCCACAAAAGAGCAGAAGAGTCCAGCAAGCCACAAGAGGCAAATGGTGCCCAGATACTTTCTGTTTTTTAAACCTCATTTACAAAGGAGGAAGCTGATTTGTTTCTTTCAAAAGTCTCTCTTTAAAAAAAAAAAATTTAATCTTATTTTATGTCCACTGGTGGTAGGGTGTCAGATACCTGGAAATGGATTGTGAGCTGTCATGTGGGTACTGGGAATTGAACCTGGGTCCTCTAGAAGAGCAGTCGATGCTCTTAACCACTGAGCCATGTCTTAAGCTCCCAAGAGTCCCTCTTAATGAGCCTCAGGATTTTAAATTTTCTTCTCAGTAAAATCATGCAGTAGGCCTCATGCACTGAGTATAAGCTTTTTTTTTTTAATTTTTAAAAAAGATTTATTTATTTAGTGTATATGAGCACACTGTTGCTGTCTTCGAACACACCAGAAGAGGGCATCAGATCCCATTACAGATGGTTGTGAGCCACCATGTGGTTGCTGGGAATTGAACTCAGGACCTCTGGAAGAGCAGTCAGTGCTCTTAACCGCTGAGCCATCTCTCCAGCCCTGAGTATAAGCTTTCTTATGCAACACAAATAGCTTTATTTTTAAGAATGAGAATGAGGAGCTGGGGAGATGGCTCAGTGGTTAAACACACCCACTGCTCCTGTAGAGGACCTGGGTTCAGTTCCCAACACACATGTGTGGCTCACAACCATCCCTAACTCGAGTTCATGGGAACTGCCGACATTTTCTGGCCTCTGTGAGCACTGCATACATGTGATGCACTTATGTACACGAAGGCAAAATAATCACATGTAAAATTAAATAAATAAATCTACTTTTTTTTTAAAAGGAAGAACTGGAATTAAAATGGAGACAGCATCCTTGCTTAAAAACTATTCCACCATTCATTGGATCTGGAGAAACAACCTATCTTTTTAGAAAGACAGTTTCTTTTATAAACAGTTTAGAAAGCCCCAGGCCTTTTAAATGTCTCACTTCTCCTCACCAGTAAGAGCATACTAGGCATATACTACTTCTCAGAAATAATTAAATAATTATTATAAATAAGAAATAATTTATTAAAATGGCAAACATTCCAAAACCCAAAACAACCCCAAGTCTGCGACACTCAGGCATTCTGGATATAGAACGTCCAACCTGTATATGTTCTATTACCATATTCATGTTCAACTTTCTGTGTTGTGGTGAGATGATTCCGTGTGTAAAGTGCTTGCCCCCAAGCCAGGCATCCTGTGTTCACCCTTCAGGAGCACAGGCCGGAAGGAGAGAAGTGACTTCTGTATGTTGTCCTCTGACTTCTGCATGTGTGACGTGACCCATGGATTCCCCCAACATGTGTTCAAATCTACAACTAACCAAATAAAATGTAATAAAAATAGGGTCTTGAAAAAGTATTGTTAATGGTAAGGACTTCATTGTATCCTCAGCTAGTACTTCACGGTACATTTACATACAAGATAATGTTTACTGTCCATGACCGAATACTAGAGTATTTTGGATAATCTCGATAATTTTGAATTTTTTGCCCAATACATAGTCATATTTGCTTTTATTTTGTTTTCTAGTATAGGGAAAGCTGTTTGCTCGTTAGTGAAGGTAGGTTAGGTGTCACCTGGATTGAATAGTTTCCTAACCCACTCAACCCAGTATACACAAAGTGCACAATATTGCAAATACTGAATGTAAAGAGAAGGAAGGAAGGAAGGTGGACCACTGTTCAACCTTTTTAAAAAGTATTTTAAATTAAATTGTGTGTGTGTGTGTGTGTGTGTGCGCGCGTGTGCGCGCCTGCACGCTCACATAGGTGCTCACAGAGGCCAGAAGAGGGCACCAGGTCCTTTGGAGCCTGTTAGAGGAAATTGCAAACTTCCCAAAGCAGTATAATTGGGAACCGACCTTCAGTCCTCTGAAATAGTAGCAAGCACTGAATCCTGTCTCTCACTCCCAGCCTTCTCCTCTCCTGCGTCCTCCCTTTAGCTGTTTGTGTCATAGAATCATCTACCACAAGGCCCTAGTTACTAAGCTGCTGAAAATATATCTGTTAAAAATTCATAAAGCTAAACCCGGTGCCTTCCCTGTCTCTAGTTTTAAAAGTAAACACAAGCTGTTCTAATATGTAACTCTCGCTCCCTGATAGAGCTTGTAACTCTTGGTGACTGTGTTATGTTCGTAGGAAACCAGAGTGTGGTCTCAGTACTGAACTGCAAGGTGCCCAGGTGTTTGCTGTCCTTTCGTCTGGGAAGAAGGAGTGGGGTGTTTAACCTGTTTTGTTGACTGGAAACTTCTTCCCCGCATCGAGAGTTGCTGTGAGGGTATGCAAATGGGCGCAGTCAGTCTAAAGGGGAACAATAAGTTCAGAAATAGAGTGACACACTAGTAAGAGTGGCTTTTCAAATCAAGACCTTGGAAATGTTGGTTACACCCAGGTCAGAAATGTAGACGCCTCCCCTGTCTCCATGGCCACTCAGGAAAATCATTGTCAGAACTCACGGTTGAAATATTCGTCCTTCTTTTGTCTTCCTGCGGTATTCATTAGTCAATGGTCTTGTTATGACTGTGTGTGGACTTAGGGTAATGTCTTAACCAGGGGGTCTTGATGATTGACTTGTGATTGAAATGTTGAAGAGGGGCTGTGGGGATGGTTCAGTGAGTAAAGTGCTTGCTGCTTAGACACAACGACCTGAATTTGGACCACCAGCATCGATCCCAAGGGCAAGCATGGCTGCTCAGTCTGTGGAGGAGAGACAAGGGAATCCTTTGGGTTTGTTGACCAGCAAAGCCAAATCTGAGAGTTCGGGGTACCATGAGAGACCCCGCCTCAAAACAAAGCAAAACAACAATAACAAAAACCAACAAGTGGAGTCCGATCAAGGAAGGCACTCACTGTTACCTCTGACCTCTGTATGTGCATGCTCACCTGGACATGTGCACACACATATAAGCCATGCATACACATATGCATAGTTGGAGTTACTAGTTAAGAACCCATAGGCCTGTGGGAAGGTTGAGAATGGGCTTGGAAATGAGGTGTATGTCCACAAACTCCCTGAAATTACATTTAGAATTTGGACCAATTAAGTAATTTTTGTGTAATCTTTGTGTAATTTACTAAGAATGCTAAACATCAGAAAACTCTTAAGAATTATCTGGGTAGCAGCTTTACATTTTAATTCATTTAATTAAATTTTAATTTAATTCAAATGCATTTAATCTCAGGCAGAGCAGGTAGATCTTAGATCTCTGAGTTCCAGGCCATCCTGGTCTACAGAGTGAGTTCCAGGACAGCCAGGGCTACATAGAGAAACCCTGTGTACAAACAAACAAACAAACAAACAAACAAAAGAATCAGTGCTGTAGGGGAGGCACAGGCATCTAAATTTATCTTTACTTTTCAACACAGTTTTTCATCACTTTGAAATGTTATCAGTTCTTTTAGTGTTTTATGCTCTAGCCATGAAAACCAGTAGTTTTATTAACAGTATTTTCTACAACACCTCAACTCTGCCATCCTTTATTCCTGCTAATGTGTACACTCATGACAGTGTTTGACTTACTGGTGATGATAACCACTTTCTTAAAAAAATAAAATAAAATCTGTCCTGGAACTTACTTAGTGGTCCAAGCTGATCTGGGGTCCTCTTGCCTTGGTCTCATGGTTGCTAAGATCACAGAGTTATAACCACTTTGCCCAATTCATTACTCAATTCCTATTATATATAATAAAAATAGTAATGTAGGAAAAAAAACGAGAGTTTAGTTTTAAATTATAACTGATAAAGTACAAAGAACCATGCACGGAATTGTTTTGTAAACCTCCGTTCTGAGTCATCTCATTTTACCTTTACACAAAAGAGGCTCAGATCTCGCTCTTGAATATCATGTAGAAAGATGATTCCTTGTTTCCCTTGAGAACCCACTGCATGACTTCATCACTCTTGGCCACACAAGAATCATGTGGTTTATTGAAAGGAACAGAGGACAAAGACTCGGGCACACTGACAATAGTTCTAGTTTTGGCACTTACTAGCCCTTGACCTGCTCTGTAAGTTGGCCTCTCTGACACTGTCTCCTTATGCACAAATCAGGAATGAGTGGGTTTGCAAACATAGTAGTTTATGTAGTATAGTGACAGTAATATTTATTCTTATCTGTACTGACTGGTTTTATGTGTCAACTTGACACAAGCTGGAGTTATCACAGAAAAGGAGCCTCCCTTGAGGAAATGCCTTCATGAGATCCAGCTGTAAGGCATTTTCTCAGCTAGTGGTCAAGGTGGGAGGACCCAGCCCATTGTGGGTGGTGCCATTCCTGGGCTGGTGGCCTTGGGTTCTACAAGAAAGCAAGCTGAGCAAGCCAGGGAAGCAAGCCAGTAAGTAACATCCCTCCATGGCCTCTGCATCAGTTCCTGCTTCCTGACCTGCTTGAGTTCCAGTCCTGACTTCCTTTGGTGATGAACAGCAATGTGGAAGTGTAAGCTGAATAAACCCTTTCCTCACCAACTTGCTTCTTGTTCATGATGTTTGTGCAGGAATAGAAACCCTGACTAAGACACTGTCATATATATTTATATATAAAATTTCATTTTTAATTCTGCTTTCCCTATTTGAGAATCCAATGCAATAATACATATCTTATCAATTAGTAAACACTTAAGCATGAGTCTTAAATTCTCTTACTGTCAAACTTATTTTTATTTGTTGAGACAGTATCCTAAGCCTTGTCTATCCTTGACAAGTATTCAGTATACAGCTGATTTTGAACTCCTGATCCCCTTGTCAATAAATACATGGATAGTATCACATGGTCTCATGCATGTCCTGATTATCCTTCAAAGAAGGGGAGAAAAACAGAAGAAATACTTGCAAGATAAGAGCCAGAAAAGAAAACCACAGGTTGAAAACTATAGATCTGAGAAACATCACGAGCTGCAATAAAAAGATAGAGTAAAGTGATATCGAGGCACAGTGTACTTAAATAACATCAAGGCATACCATAACTAAATTGTTTAGAACCACTGATAAGAGTAAACTCTTAAAATAACCCAATGAGAAAAGGAGGTGTGTCTTAGTTAGGGTCTTATTGCTGTGAGCAGACACCATGACCAATGCAAGTCTTATAAAGGACAACATTTGATTGGGGCTGGCTTATAGGTTCAGAGGTTCAGTCCATTATTATCAAGGCAGGAGCGTAGCAGCATCGCAGCATCCAGGCAGGCACAGTGCAGGAGGAGCTGAGTTCTACATCTTCACCTGAAGGAAGCCAGGAACAGACTGAGCATCCCCAGG
Organism: Rattus rattus; assembly: GCF_011064425.1. Lineage (NCBI taxonomy): Eukaryota > Metazoa > Chordata > Mammalia > Rodentia > Muridae > Rattus > Rattus rattus. The sequence goes on along the minus strand of NC_046161.1, from coordinate 87,266,085 downwards.
CAGCTAGGAGGAGGGTCTCCAAGCCCACCCTCACAGTGACACACTTCCTCCAGCAAGGCCACACCTTCTAATAGTGCCACTCCCTGGGCCAAGCATATGCAAACCGTAAGGTGTTATGTGCAGAAGAAGAGAGATGGCAATGATACAGATGTGCTGTTGGGGACAGTGCCAACAGGGCACGCGAGAGCATCATTAATGCAGAGACAAGCAGTCAGCTCAGATCTAAACCCAGCAAAGACATATTCCAAACAGGATGAACCATGTGGATATAACACCGGCTGTTAATAGGACAAGCAATGTTAAAGGACGGCTCCAGGCAGCTGGAAGGAGACACTGTGGAAACACAGGTCTGTGTAAAGGGAGGAAGAGCCTGGTACCACACCGGTGTGCATACAACCATTTATTAATATTTTTAAGGGTTACTGCTGTTTAAAGCTTAAATTTATCTTCATCAGGCATGACATATTAAAAGTATTTCTATTTGGTTCTAAAAGATAATTAGTTTAAAATGATAAGATCTGTGGCATGCAATTTATAATAAAAATAGCACACAGGGCAAGAGTTGGGGGAGTAGAGGCGGTATACATTGAGTATTCCTTATGTGAAGTATCTGAAGTTAGATGTGTTTGAGACCCTGTGGTTCTTCAGATTTCTGGGCCAGCTCTCTAAGCAGGCTTTCTCTTCCGCTTCCCAGCTTTACCAGTTGGAACGTTTGGATTCAGGTTTCCAGGTTGGTGATGCCCAACCTCCCCACCATTGGGCATTTTGATGCTCTTTGTGGCATGGGCTGAAACCTCTCGAGGGTAAGGTGTAGCAAGTTAAAAGACAATGTATGTTATAAAACTGAAAGCAGCCACGAAATTGTATATGATTAATGACCAGAAGAAATAAATTGGAATTAGAAATGTTCGAGTAGTTCCAGAAAAGATAAAAAGGAGGAAGAGAACATAACCCATGAGAGAAGTAGGAGACAGGACAGAAGAGGCTTATCCTAACCTTATCATGAGATGTGAACGCCTCCTAATGAAGGACAGCTTATTCCAGGAATGTTAACAGTTTAAGTCAGTAATTGCAATTCAAAACACTAACAAGCAGAAATGTATAATCTATTGGTGATTACAGAAACACACACACACACACACACACACACACACACACACACACACACACACACACACACACCACACCTTCCAGCCGACTAGAATAGATGGGAGCTTCCTCAGCCTGATGGATCACCATGAAGAGCCTGCATCTGACAACATTCTTTGTGGGGAAAGGACAGATGCTCGCCGCCATCAGGGCTGAGAGCAACCTGTAAAACCAAATAATAAAAATCCACACAGCAGAATGGCAGGCAAAAGATTCGAATACTGTGAAAATACTCATGCCAAATGGAAAGAAGCTAGAAGAAATTATTGTTAGGATTCTAAAGGATGCAAACGGATCTTTGGCCACTGTGGTCACCGTCTTAGAGTTCCTATTGCTGTGATAAACACCACGACAAAAAGCAACTTGGAAGGAAAGGGTTTAGTTGGCTTGCACTTCACATCACAGCCCAACAGTGAGGGAAGTCAGGGTAGGAACTCAAGGAGAGGCCGTGAAGGAGCACTGTTTACTGACTCAGCCTGCAGCCAGGACCAGCAGCCCAATGGTGGTACCGTCCACAGTGAGCTGGGCCTCCCACATCAGTCATCAGTCAAGGTGCTAATAGGGAAATCCTCAGAATTACCTGAGTAAGTAGTATATTATGTCTTGATTTCTCTGTTGTGAGACCTATCTCTAATATTAGATAATTTGTAGTAGGGACCACTTTGAAAGGTATAAAAGACTTGTTAACTATAAAGTGTGGTTATCATTATTATTTTTTTATTGTTGAGATTCTAGAATGGAGAAACTTCCAGAGTTGCTAGTGAGTGCTGCTTTCTTTAATAATGAGTACCAAACAAGATGGTTGCTTCATAGTCTGTGGGCAAGTCCCTGCTTGTCATAGAGACTCAGTCTTCTATCAGTCAGAAAACTCGAATCTGCTGTTAGGTAAAATCCTTCACTAGAGGCCTGATGCTTCTTAAAAGAATAATGTCAAACTGTGTAACTTATTATGCTTTTTGGGGAAAGTGATAACAGTTTGAGAGTCGTTACTTGTTATTATGACAAGCCTTTGTAATTGATTATATATATAGTTATATTTAATAAAATCCTTATTTTTCTTATCCATAACCTTTAGAAACTTTGAGATTTTATGTGAGTTTTTTTTAATGAATCTTTGAAAAAATATCTGCACATGCTACATGAAAACTTCTCCCTTTGCTTTGTGATAGGGACAATTAGAGTTGGATCCTGCGTGTGGCAAAATATCCTCTGAGGAACTCGTCTCCTGAAAATGGTCTTTTAAATGTAATGAGTGAAAAGCTTTACTTTGGAGCCAAGCGCATTTTGAAGGTTAGAGTTCACGCCCTGATGTGGCATCCTGGGAGGATATCTGCCCACATGGGCACCAGTTACACTAGAGGCTCGTTTGTGTTCCTTTGAGTCCGTGAATTCTGGGCTAGGGCTGGGGAAGGGAGTTGAAGCCAGGAAGTAATACCTCGGTCATTCCAGAGGATTCATATGGGGACGTGTGAGTCACCAGGGCCTGTTCCCTGTGGCCTGACAGCTAGTTGGTGTGGTGCTCAAGCATTCATTCTGACACATTTGGCATTTATAGGCAATTACAATCTGGCAATCATCTCCCAGCGTATAATTTCCTGTGACTACACAATACATAAAACAGGAGCAAAGTACTTTTTGGAGATCAGAAAAGTGTTGTAAAATAATTCACATCCTTTCCCGAAGCTCAGTTAAATCTTTCCGTCCATTCTTTCTCAGTTTCTGGGAAGGTTGCACAGTGCGCACACTTGGGTCTAATAGTTCTGCACTGCACGGTTAGATTCTAGGCCAGCTTTGAACCGGAAAAGATCACAGGGAGCTTGCTGAGCTGGGGGCGAGGAAGGAGATGTTTAGTGAGTGACCTCGGTTAAGAAGGTAGTAAGTGGAGCTGTGGCTGGGAAATGGAGTTCAGGGGGTGGTGTGAGGGGAGCAGGGGGATCTAGTGGGGGGAAGACGGAGGGAGAGAGTACTGGGAGAGAGAACTGGAATCAACTGAGGGGGGCATCTCTGGGATGAGCTGGAAAGCTAGGACAATGGAAACTCTCAGAATCTATGAGGGGGGACTGTAGCTAAGACTCCTAGCAATGGGGGATATGGAGCCTGAACCAGCCATTCCAGTAACCAGGCAAGACTTCCAATGGAGGGAGTGTTCACCAGCCCAGCCACAAAGCCAACTACAGTTTGTCAGGCCTACAAGGTGTACAGGGATAAAGATGGAGGACAAAGTGAGGGAAAGGCCAACCAGTGACTGGCCCAGCTTGAGACCCATGCCATGAGAGGCAGCCCACCCTGACACGATTAATGATACTTTGCTATACTTGCAGACAGGAGCCTAGCATGACTGTCGTCAGAAAGGCTTCACCCAGCAACTGCTGGAAGCTGATGCAGAGACCCACAGCCAGACATTAGGTAGCGCTTGGGGAGTCATGTGGAAGAGGAGGAGAGGGAGAAAGAATGGAAGGAGACAGAGAAGTCAAGGACACTACAAGAAAACCTACAGAATCAGCTAACCTGGGCCCACAGGGGCCCACAGAGACCGAACTGCCAACCAGAGAGCATGCGTGGGACAGACATCTGTAACAGTTTTGCAGCTCAGTCTGCAGGTGGGACTCCTAATAGCAGGAAGGGGCTCTCTCTGACTCCGTTGCCTGCCTTTAGGCTCTTTCCCCTAACTGGACTGTCTTGTCAAGCCACAATGGGAGACAATTCACCTAGTCCTACTGCAACTTGGTATGCCAAAGTTGGTGTCCATGGGAGGCCTGCCCTTTTCTGAGGAGAAAGGGGGGGGGAGAAAGGGTGGGTGAGAGGGAAGGACAGGGAGGATTGGAGGAAGGGCATGGTGAGATTGGATGTAAATTGGTTAACTAATTAATTAAAGAAGAAGGTAGTAAGACAGGGCTGGTGAGATGGCTCAGCGATTAAAAACACTGCTGTTCTTCCAGAGGCCCTGAGTTCAGTTCCCAGCACCCACATGGTGGGTGGCTCATGACCATCTATAAAGGGATCTAGTGCTCCCTTCTGGCAGGCAGGTGTACATGCAGACGGAGCACTCATACTTTTAAAAATTACATAAATAAATCTAAAAATGAGGATAATAAGTAACTGGGGTTGGACTTGTCACCCTCTTTGATGCAGAGTCCAGCTTTTCTACTTAATATGTATACTTTGGCCTCAGTTTCCTTAGCTGCGAAGTTGGGATTGGAATGTGCCAATCAAATAGAATTGCTGTGAGACTCATTATATATGTAGTCCTCAGGAAAGGGCTTGGCTTGTGATGAGCCCTCATGGGTGTTTGTTGTTTAAAGAGTAAGAAAAAAAAAAAAAAAGACGTTCGTGGCGGTCCTAAGCACCCATAGCAGCACTTTTAGGGTGGCCTGTATGTGCATGAGTCAAATTTAAAATGCCGATGCTTGCTGCAAGCCGAAGGATTGCATAGAAGGCGAATGAACCTGGGCAGAGACCTCTGGCACTGCAGGTCTTGTCTCCTTGCTATCCCTTGGCTGTGGGAATGGGGCCTGTGGCCTAGCGCCTCTCATCCGTGGAATCAGACTGTAATTCGCATGTGCCGATGGTGGGCATGGGCATTGCCACAGCCCCACCGCACAGTCCCTCCACAGAGTCCTGGAAGCTGATCAGGCCTTGCCCTCTGGGCCCGGTTTGTTCAGCCTTCCCTTGAGAAGCACCCTCACCCATACCTTCCCAGTACGATCATTTCAGGTTTTGCAAAATTTTGGCACAATAAGCTTTTGCTCTTTTTCGCCCCTCTATCTTGTTTTGTTTACAATCAACAGCTTGGTGTGAGCAGGTAGGTTAATAGTTTTCATCATCTGTAGGTGAGGGGGCACAGGTGAAGCCAACAGTCCTGGAGGTCATAGAAAATTCTTCCTCTGACTGCTCTTCCAGAGGTCCTGAGTTCAGTTCCCAGCAACCACATGGTGGCTCACAACCATCTATAATGGGACCAAATGCCCTGTTCTGGTGTGCCTGATGACAGCTACAGTGTACTCACATATATATGATAAATAAATAAATCTTAAAAAAAAAAGGGAGGTTATTACATGCAGGGAGGGTGCAGGCATTAATGGTGGTAGTGGGGGGGCACCATGGAAGTGTAAAGACAGGAGAGGAAAAGGCCTGCTGTGAAGCGAACTCGAGATTATTTTTTGTTGATTTGTTTTGCAGAAGGTTGCCAGGCTCCATTTAGGACATGTCTGTGTCAGTCAGTTTGAGCCAGGCGTCACTCACCCTAGCGACACATGAGCCCCACTCCTCACAGTGGTTCCCGAGTGGTGTTCTCAAGGTCTCTAGTGTTAATCCATGCACGGAGGCAGTTCTCAAACAAGCAAATTAATTTCTTTTTAAATAGTTTGAGACTCGACAAATCCAGGCTATTGACAGTAAAATTAATTGCCTTTCAAAGAAGAGTCTCTATAGCAGCTGCTTATAGAATAAAAGAAAAAGGCAACCTCAGTTCTTTCAGAGCTGGAGGGTTCTCAGGGAGGGACATTTTGAGCCTATTAAATACCCGCTGTCTTGGCCCAAGAGACAGTTGTGCTGCTGTGTAGCACAGGAAACTCGTATTTAACCAAGTAGACAATATCCCAGTTCCTACTTCTGTTCAAGAGTTAGTAGACATTCCAGTTAACCCAAGAAAAATCTGATTAAAAGTAACAAGTTAAGGAGACTGTGATTGTGGGGAGACCTGCTATGAAGTGTGGCTCAGTAGGAAACTGGGGAGAGAATCAACCGTGAGAACACTCTCCAGGTTTGCCTTACACCAGGAAGGACAGTTGCATTTCATCTCTTAGCTGCTTGTGGTTCTCACACACGGTGGTGGCTTCTGGTGACAGATCTTTCGAGTTTGTAATGGGAAGCTGAAAATAGGAAATAGCAGGAAAAGGGAAGGGCTGTGGCAGGAGATAAGAGAAGCAGAGGAGGGCGCAGAGGAGGGCACACAGTGCCAACGGGACTGCTCGGACCAGGAATACTGAGCATCTGTAGACTCGAGTCTAGACTTTTCTCACGGTCTTTTCCATAGACACCGGGAAGGGCTGAACACCCGAGGTTCTTAACATCCTTAGGGCAGCTTTGTCTTCTCATTTCACCATTGCTGTCAGATCTGCCTTCAGTCTCCTTTGTCCTGGGGTCTCTGACAGAACAAGAGTCTCAGAGGAAACTCTGCTGCCTTCACAAGTCAGTCCTCAGCCGCGCTGGGGACCGCGCTCCTTGGCATAGCCTGCAGGCGGCGCTGTGGAACGTGCTCTTTGGCATAGCCTGCAGGCTTTTGGTGGAGTTATCTGTTCTTGGCTAGCACCTACTGTTTCTTCCTTCCCTTCAGGGTAATCTCATTCGTTCGCTGTCGTCTCCCACTATGCCTTGTCTTGCCAACCCCAAACCAGACTCTGAATACACAACCTAGGTAAACCTCTTCCTAGGTTTATTCTTTCCAAGGTCAGAGGGGACCCTGGATTTCTGACCGGATCTTGTCTTATGTACTTCCAGGACCTTAAGGCACCAGAGGGCTAAGTGAACTGTAATATTTCGGTAAATTCTACCATAATAGTATCTTGGAGTTGCTGAAGATTTGAAGTACGTGCAGTTTTTAAAAGTCTGGGAAATGTCCCCCGTTCAAAAAGAGATGCCGAGAGGTCATCTTTATATTTTGTTGATTATTTTAGCGTTTGTCTGCTCCGCCGCTCCCACCTGTCTCCTCCCCACCCCCATTTCCTTTCCCTGTAGGCCTAGAACTCAGAGCCTCGTAAGCACTAAGTCTCCCCCCACACCACTCTGCTGTACTGCAGCCTATTTCTTTCTTGGTGTGTGTGCATATTTGGTTGTGCATTGGTGCCCATGTGTGTGTGCACATGTTGAGGACCGAGGACAACATCGAGTGTAATTCTTCAGGTGCCATCCGACTTCTTTTTAATCAGTTGATGAGTATGAGTGTGTGTGTGTGTGTGTGTGTGTGTGTGTGTGTGCATGTGTGCATGTATATGTGTGTGTGTGTGTGTGGGTGAGAGAGCGCGTGCGCGAGTGCGCATGCGCACCTTATGTGGAAATAAGGTCAAAGGGCAATTCTGAAGAGTTGGTTCTCTCCTTCTGCCATTAGTTCTGGAAACTGAACTCAGCTCCTCAAGGACTTTACTTATCGAGCCATCTGCCCAGCCCCTAACCCATTTCTTTAACTAGTAGTTCATGACTTTGGTTTAAGAAGTATCTTTTTTTCGTATAAGAATTTTTTTAATGTTATGAATTTTTTTTTTTTAAAGCCTGGAAAAATACAGGCGCACATTGTAACTATGTCTGTGTACCAGCCCCTAACATCCCACACTGAACACACATTAAACTTGCTGTCGTAATCCCTGGAAACATACCTTTGTAAAAAGATCCAACCAGGCTTAGCTCATGCCCTGACCCCAGCCTCCATCCCTGACAGCTACTCTTTGGAACTTGTTGGTAGCTCTCACATTCTAAGCTCTCTTACGTGCACACGGTATCCTAGGCAGCCTAGACAGTATTGCATTTGTATGACTTACAGTGAGCGGCATGCTGTATGCATCCTTTAGCAGTTTCCCTCTCCCACGTGCATCTCCAGATTCATCTAGTGAGCTACTAAATATCTGCTAACCCTCTACTGGTCAAACAGGAGTGTAACTGTCTTAGCTACTTCTCTTGTTGCTGTCACCAAATGGCTGACAAAGCAAGGTAAGGAAGGAAGGAAGGCTGTGTTCTGGGCTACAGTGTAGGAGATACAGTTCTTCAGAGTAGAGAGTCATGGTGACAGAGCAGGAGGTGGCTGGTCACAGTGCATCCACACCAGGGAGAAGAGAGCAAACAGGAAGTGAGTGGGGCCTTTACCATCTCAGTGCAGGCTAGGCCGTCTCTGTGGGCCTCAAACTCACGTGTCAGGGATCCTGCCTGTTCTGTCAGTAGATTAATGTGTGTCTAATTCCAGGGCGGTTGGAAGCTCTTTGTAAATATTTGCCATTGTGCTGTAGGTTCCTGTGGGTGGAGGAGTCAGGGAATGGGGACTTTTGGAGGGTGGATGAGGGGAAGTCTGGCCAAGCTGAGTCAGAGGACACGTTGAGAACTCCGAATCTGAGGGGGCAGGAGGAGGGAAGATAAAGGATCTAGGAACTGAGGGAGTGGCCAGGCATCGGAGGAAGCAGTGTCGGTCTCTGACGGTTGGAGCTCTAGGGTTGGTAGAAGGCATACATTTTTTCTTGGTTTCAGGGCAATTTGGGGGCTATTTCCAACGCCCTTTCCCCTCAGACTGTTCAGCGAAGCCTGTTAGATCTTGCCGCTCATATCAGCTGCTTTGGCAAAGCTTTAAGAGACTCGAGGAAGTTGAATATTTGAGGGAGTATAAAGATTAGATTAAATTTCAACTGATTTTTTTTCTTTTTCCAAATGTTTCTTTCATCTTTCAGATATACATTTGGTTGGGCCAGGAAGCACTTAAAGATTAGAGGCGGGTGGCGGCTTTAACTGGTAAATGAATGTTCAGCTTAAACCATAGGTGTTAAAAAAAAAAGTGTGAGAGGAATGTAGCATTGAAAATGTTGGAGACATTCAAGGGGCGAGTCAAAGCCATGGGACTGTATATAGAGAGTTCAGCACGGCCCGCCCACCGTAGGCCTCATGGGGAGCCTGGTGTCTCTTCCGCATCTGTCTCAGGCATTCACTCACAAGTGTGTACTCCAGTGCTAGACTTCAGGCACCGATTCTGGACGAGTTCCTCATTTCTAAGGTTGTGAAGTGAATCAGAGTAATGGTGTGGTCAAGAACGGTTCATATAAGACAGGCTATGTCTGCTTGATAAACATGAGTTGATGCATCTAGGGTTTCCCCCATACTTTACATAGGCTGACTTCTTTTAAACTGCAAGTTCTGATTTCACAAGAATGGAATGTATAAGGCAGGCTACTGTGCAGTTATCGTGTACCTGTATGTTTATGTGGTTGCTATCCAGTTACGTTAGCAGCGTGCACGTGGGCCTAGAGGCAGGACTGGTTCAGAGTAGGCTCTGCTGCGGAGGGACGAAGACTGTGTTGCCTCGATCACGCCTTTGGTCTTTTCTCTTTTAGCTTTGTTCTAAAGGGCTTTTTTTTTTTTTTTTTTTTTATTTCTTTTTAACTTCACATCTGATTCTTGTTTTGAAAATATATTTCATTTTCAGGTTAGCGAACAAATGGGTGGGTGTCATTGTGACGTTTTCACACTCTTACCTCACGGCCTGTTGTCTTTTCCTCCTCCACTCTTGTGCCGACCCCTCCTTCCTCACCAGCCCCATTCCGATTTCACATCACACATACTCTGTTCCCCTCCTGACCTGCCTTAATAATTCTCTTTTTGCCTCTTAGGATCTATTTTCTACTTTAATAGCTATCTATCTATCTATCTATCTATCTATCTATCTATCTATCTATCTATGTATATATGTATATATGTATATATGTATATGTATATACACACACACATATATATATATGTGTATATATAAAAATGTATACATGTATATTTAAAAGTGAGAATCTAAGATTTGCTTATGAGAGAAAACATGGCATTTTTTTTCCAGGTCTCGCTTATTTCACTTGCTATAATAATTTCTGGCTCCATTAGTTTTCCTGCAAGTGACGTGATTTCCTTTGTCTTCAGAATCCTTGCTGCGGTATCAGAATGGAGGCAGGGACTACGTCATAGAGTGGTGTGGCTGAGGTGAGAGTACACACAGGGCAGTGAAGACGTGGATGTCACAGTGTATACATTTAGTATTTTAATCATAGTATTTTGCATCGTAAGAAATGCCAATGTCCTTTTAAAATGCTCATACACAGGTAATAGGTTTATATATAACCTTGTCATCATTAGTATTTGAAACATGGATCCAGACCTCTCGTGTTCATGCATTAGATGCACTGTTTTCCCAAACCGGCCTTGGCTCTTTTTCAGTTACATAGAGGAGCTAGTAGGTTTGTGGTCTAAAAGGATACAGAATGTGTATAATGAAAAGACAGCTCCTTTCCCACTGTGCGGCCATCTGCATTTCCTCTCGAGAAGCACTCCTGTCTTTTCTTTTTCCTTTGATTATTGTTGTGCTGACATTTAATGAGCATTAAATGGTAACAGTACTGAGTTAGGAAATTAGTTTCATAATGTCACTGAGGTGTCTTGAAGAGGGCTGGAGAGATGGCTCAGTGGTTAAGAGCACTGGCTGCTCCTCCAGAGGTCCTGAGTTCAATTCTCATCACCCACATGGTGGCTCACAATCATCTGTAATGGGATCCAATGTCTTCTTCTTGCATGCAGGCATACATGCAGACAGAGCGCTCTTGTACATAAAATGCATAAATAAATGATCTTTTAAAGAGAAGATGAGGTGGAGGAGGAGTCATCTTGAAGAGAGGCATAGGCTTCCAGAGCTTACCTCTCGCATGCACCTCTGTAAAATCAGGTTACAAAAGTAACAGCACGGGCAATTAAAGTATCGAACATTAGTTGGGTTCCATAGTCAAACCTGCAATTACTTCCCAGGATGTTTACAGTTGCTCTGTCCAAACCGGATCCTCTTGGGAGCACATTCACATGTGGCCGTGCACCTCAGGTCTCTTTTAATCCAAATCCCTCAATTGTTAGGCAGCACGCTCACACTTTTACTGGGTTCTGGAAAAACCAGGCTAATTGCCCTGAAGACTAGCTTGCTTTCTGATAGCTTACTGTCACTGTTTACCATGCAGTTCTAAGACCTTGTAAATTTTTTTAAAAAAATAATTCTTTTATTTTCGAGACTCTAATTGTATCATTTCTCTCTTCCCTTTCTTCCTGGCAAAGTCTACCATATATGCCTCCTTGATCTCTTTCAAATTCATGGCTTCCCTTTTCCATTAACTGTTGTTTACGTGTGTGTGTGTGTGTGTGTGTGTGTGTGTGTGTGTCTGTATGTGTATGACAGTGCACACGTAAGGTGGTGTGCATATGGAGGTAGAAGGCGACTTTTGAGAGTTGAGGTTCTTGCCTTCCGTCTTGTTGAAGCAGGGACTCTTGTTTCTGCTGTTCAGTGTACTCTGGGTAACCAGATCAAGAGTTTCTAGCAAGATCTCTTTGTCTCAGCCTCCTTTCTCACCGCAGGAGCACATCACTAATTTGCCTGTCTCTGGCTCTCATCAGGGTATCTGGATGACTGAGATCCAGATTCAGGAAGAGACCTTGTCTCAGAAGTAACATGGAGAGGGACTGAGGAAGTCACATCGTATTGACCGCTGGCCTCCACGTGCAAAGGCACACATAATTATACACACAATAACACACAAACCTATACATACATGAATAAATGTGCATTCAGGCACATACAAAAGATCGAAGCTTCCTCTGGTTGTAGACATGCACAACTGTAATCCTAGGGCAGAGGCAGAAGAAATTATTTTTTTCAGAAAAATTTTTGAATTTGAGATCATCCTGACCTACACAAGGAGACCCTGTCTTAGCGTAACACTTCAAATGTATATTTTGGAGATCATTCTCTATTTCTGTTTGTCTCATTGAAATACTGAAAGACATAAGGCAATATCTTTTATACTTATTAGATATAAAGGCAAAAAAATAAGAATCACCTATGGGTAAAATGATTTCTAATACATTACATGCTAATATTTTGCTTGATTGTGGGCATATAAAATTATGATAGGTAATTAACAAATTACATAAAATCAAATAGGTATGGCTAAGTATCGAACCCCAGCTTTATATCTACCATTCCCAACGCAAAATCATCAGCACAGTTAATTTTCAGCCTTTAAAACTCTGGGCAAGTGGGAGAGATCATTTTGAATAAGGGATGACCAGGACTGTATTGATTCACCACTGGAATAGTAGTTTGAGAAACCAGGAAGTTATGCAAGATATCTTGCTAACTACTTTCTTTCAACACAAAATAAATGCACCTGTAAAGAGTTGTAACTGTCAGGCATGGTGGCATACACCTTAATCCTGGCACTCAGGAGACAGAAGCAGATGGAGCTCTGAGTTCAAGGCCTGGTCTACATAGGGAATTATCTAGGGTGGCTGGGGATGCACAGAGAAACACTGTCTCAAAAAAAGTATAACTGTAGAAAAGCTTCTAAACCGAGAACTTAATAAAATGAATGCTTAAAGGTGGGATGTAAGGAACGCCTCTGAGTCAGTAGGCTGACTCAGTTGGACCATTGTCTTTTCTACTGATAAATCTAAAGCCATTCTTGGGCTTGTTAAAAAAAAAAAGTGTAAGGTTAAATAGTGGGCAATATAATATTTAAAAACCCATTTGATTGCATTAAATTAGGACTAAAAAATGCCCTAGAAGAAATGTAAAATGTAGAAGTCCATCATTTTGAGAGAACATCAAGATTATTAGAAGTCGATATGCGGATCAGTCCAGTTTTGGTACATGTAAGGCTGAGGCAGGCTCTGTGCTCAGAGCATATCACTCTTTGAATGTTTCTTATGACTTGACATACTAAATTGCCATGATAAGTTTAAGTGAATAGATGATTTTGATAATTGCTATGATTTTGTGATAATTCAAAGAGGTTGAAGCTCATAGAAATGAAATTAAATGTAAGTATAAAAGCATTTGAAAATGGGTCTAGCTTCTCCTATTCTCTTCTAGGACACAAATATCTACTTTCATTCTGTGGTATATATTAACTGTCTTGTATAACTAGGTATATATAACAATATAATTTGTATTCATCTTCTGTGCTAAATATAAAAAAGTCACTAAGTCGTCTAAGAAGAGGCGTTGAGCTGGGTGTGGTAGTGTATGCCCATAATCTGAACAGTTATGAGGAGGAAGCAGGATTATCCTGACTTCCAGGCTAACCTGGACTACGTAGTAAGGCATTGTCTGTAAGAATTGGAAACCACCTAAATACCGTGCAGTGAGGAATTCACCAGGTAAATTATGAGATGGTAGTATGTGGCCATTAAATGTTTTATTGATAAATAACACAAAAGCATGCTAATAATGCATTAGTACTAAATATGAGCACATTTAAACCACCCTCCCCCAGAGGTACCTCTGTTTAGAAAGTGGATCTGAGAAAATAGAAAGATGTTAGGTAGTATTTCTGGAGTGTAAGATGAGAGTGATTTAAAATTTCTGTGTGTATTTTATACAGGCCACAACATTTTTTCATTTTTATTTCTATGTCCCTGCTCGTTTGTATGTGAACCGTATGTGTGCAGTACTTGCAGTGGCCAGAAGGGGGCGTTAGATCCACTGGAACTGAAGTTACAGGCAGATGTGAGCCACTTGATGTGGGGGCTGAGAATCGAGCCTTCACTTCTGCCTTTGCTCGTAACTACTCCGCCCACTTCTTACTTTTTTATAGCCTAAGTTTTTAATGCCCCCTTCCCCCGCCCCCGTTTTAGTGTGCCTTCCCTGTTCTGAGAAGGGCTCCACTAGTCTGGAGTGACCTTTCACAGGGAAAAGGGAAGAATGGGGCTATGGTTGGATGATTTCGAGGGTGAACATTTCAGCCATAAATTCATCTCTGCATGAGCAGATGCTAACCCCTTTTGTGGCTGTTGTGCATGCCATTAAGTTTACTTTCTTTGTCCTTTGTACATCCAAATGCTATGCCTCCCCTAAACTGAGTCAGCTCAAATATAGATGAAACGCATACATTCTGTTGAGAAGCTCGTGTCTTATAGAAGCACAGGGTGTGGAAACCAAGCCTCTGCCCCCCACCCCGCCCCACGCTGAGTCTGTTATTGTTTCCTGACTTGATCTGGATGTGTCACCAGGTGACCTACTGTTTGCTCCTTGTCAGCAGGACCTTCTGGGCGACTTCTTGCAGAGACTTCCTGTGTGCCTTACATGCATTACCAATACCTCGAGGGAGCTAATACTCATTTTGTAATATGTTTTCTCTAGATATAAAGACCTGAAGCAGCCTTTCCAGTCTAAAGATGGAAAACAGTACCACCACCATTTCTCGGGAGGAGCTCGAAGAGCTACAGGAAGCGTTTAATAAAATAGGTAAGGCTGGGGAGCCTTGGTGCCTGGTTCTCTTTGCTGCCACACTTCAGGCATGGGGCAGCGTCCTCACCTCCTGCTGCCTCTCAGCTCTCAGGGCATTCCCTTTCCGTTTCTGCCTAGGCTTCAGTGAATTCTTTCTGAAAGATAAGCTAAAGACAAGGCGAGCTTGCGTTTCTAGGTGAATTGGACTTTAGTTCTTGGTCATTACGCACAGAGGCTAATCCAGGTTAATGAGTGACGGTGTGACTGAGTGCACTTTGCATGGTATGCCCATTACAGAAAAGAAAATACAGGAGCGCTTCCTTGTGTACCAACTGAACTCTTATCTCATGCCTTAGTCACCAACAGAAGTACTTTTCTGACTCAGTACAGAACATTTAAAAATATAGTTTTGTTTTTAAAGGTATATGTCTCCTTTTCCCTCCTATACATATTTTTTTTTCTTTTTCTTTTTTTCGGAGCTGGGGACCAAACCCAGGGCCTTGAGCTTGCTAGGCAAGTGCTCTACCACTGAGCCAAATTCCCAACCCCCATTTTTTTTTTTTTTTAAATCCTACCATTGTTTTCAAAGATTGTTTCTCCCTTTATCCCCTTCATGTTCTGAAATCATCCCATGTTTCAATTTGACATTAGCAGCCTCACAACTTTGTACCTTCCTCTTCTAAAACAGTTTCCTCACTTTTTGTCAAATCAGTTTCACACTTTCCTATTTAAAAACTTCGGTAAACAAGGAAAATATGAACATCCCCTCCCTCCCTCCCTCCCTCCCTCCTTTTGCTTTCGTTTGTAAATGTATGCCAGTAGAAAGCGAACTCTGAAAGCTGAGCTCAGCGAACAGACACTAAGCCTGGAGCTCACCATCTTTTCCTTTCCTCAGCAGAATTCTTGGGTAATAAAGTGCTGCTGGGAAAACAAGAGATGGTGGAGCAGGGAGGGTATGACCATGGCTGGTCTCACTCCTGGGCATCTCACCAGCCTCCTGAGCAATGACTAAAACTCCTGTAGGGCTAACCTTAGAGTGTGATGATGATGATGGTGGTGGTGGTAGTGGTGGAGGTGGTGGTGGTGGTGGTGGTGATGGTGATTGTTTTTTAAAATATAGCTTGTCTTGTTTTTTAAAAGTGGTCCACGAATCATCAGTGTGTAAATAAGCACTTAGAAAGCTCTCTGGCCTTCCTCTTCTGCCTGGAGAGGGGAGTGGAAGTGTTCCCATTTGTCACTGTAACATCACGTGAATATGGCATGATTTGCAGAAAGCCATCAGCAATAAATGTTTCCGAGTACTGTCTGCAGTGCTTGGCATTTTTTCTAAGCCAAGAATCGGGCGGTTATTGAACTGTTCCCTCTTATTTTAGGCACTCGGAACTAGGTAATGAGTGGTTCTGCCAGCTTGGTGCTGTAGTCACTGTACAGGCGCCCTGGAATGAAAGCGACCCCTCCTGGGTCTCAGGAAAATGAGTTAGTAATCCATTTTCTTTGTGGAGCGTGCCAACTTTGATCTTTCTGACTCACGGAAACATAATCTTGCTATATTTAATTAATGGTATTTTGAACAGACAGTCCACTGACGGAATAATTTTGACAGCAAGATTGCTTGCTCTGTGAGGGAGCCACTAACAGTGACAGAACGTGAACTTTTGCTGACTTTTTACAAGAGAAACGAGGATTCTTGAGCTCAGGAAGCACAAATAACTCTCCCAGGGGCAGAACACCCCCATGCAGCCTTACTGGAGGAGGTATTTTGAGGTCACTGGGGAAAGTGGGCAGTTAATCTGCCATTTACTTTTTAAAGCCAGGTTAAAACACACCAGAGCATTTCGCTCGTTTTGAGTGTCCAGTTGAGTGGAATTAAGTCCGTTCATGTTACTCAGGACCATCATCCTTTCCCACAAGTCTCTTTCGTCTTGCCACACTACAACTCCACATCTGCTTACATAGCTGCTCTCAGCTCTCTCTCCTCCAGCCACCATTGCCCCTTCTGCCTGAATCTTCCTCTGGTAGGGACCTTGCACAAATACCGTCATTCAGTAGCTGTGGTTTTGTGACTACCTTGTCACTTAGCACGGAACGATGCCTTTAGGATGTAGCATAGGTGACAACCGCCTTCCCTTTTAAAGCCTGCATAGTATTCTATTGTGTGCCCAGCAACAGCGTTTTGCTGGCCTGTGCTTTCATCAGTATCCTTCCAGGTTCCTGGTTGTTTCGAATCACGTTGTTGTGAACAGAGGTACACAAATACTGCCGGAGTCCCAGATGTACTGCAGATGTGGACTTACGGGGTCCCGTTGCATCCACATTTGATTCGTGGGGTACGGCTGATACCTTTTCAATGTGGAGGTGCTGCTTTCTATCCCCAGTAACATGGTTCCGTTGTTCTCATTTCTACTCACCCTCACCACCGTGTGCTCTGCTGCTGCAGTCTGTTCTGTAACAGCCACTGTAACCAATGTAGAAGCCATTTCTATCGTCATGCTTCTTACAGGTTACAGGTAGCAGTAGTGTTGTATTTCCCATACGAGTACAGAGGTTGAACAGCTTTCTCACGGTGACTACTGTGCTTTCTCACGGTGACTACTGTGCTTTCTCTAGAGAAATGTTTATTCAAGCCCTTTGCCAGTCTCACGGTGTTTTACCTGTGTCTCTGTCTAGCGATTTCAGCCTGGGCTCAATGTCTGGGCAGCTGTCAGTGTCTGAGTTTACTTCTGGGACCTGTATTCCATTTCATTCGTCTGTCTGCTGGCTTTTGTACCAGTACCTGTTTTGGTTACTGTGGCTCCGTAGTGTAGTTTGAGGGAAGGTACTGCAAGGCCTCCAGCACTGTTCCTCCTGCTTAGGATTGACTTGGATATGAAGAGTGTTTTGTGTTTCCATAGGAGTTTTAAGGTTGGTCTTTTGTGGGTCTGTGAAGAATGTCCTTGGAATTTTGATAGAGGTCGTGTTGAATATGTAGCTGTTTCTTAGTGATTCAGTAGTTTTGTATTAATTCTGCTACCCATAAGCAGGAGAGGTCTTTCGCCATCTCGGGTTTTCGGACTCATTCTTGATTATTTCAAAGTTTTCGTTACAGAGGTCTTTGCTACCTTGGTAAGTTTATGTATTTGGTATCTGTCTGTCTGTCTGTCATCTGTCTCTCTATATATGATTATTTTATCATTTTGATGAATGGTTTCCTTTATTAATTTGTAGCTACATTTTTTTTTATCTTTTCTGACTGTTTTTGTTTGAAATCTTCCAGATATTGAAGTAGCTGCCAGCTTTTATTTGATTTCTTATGTGTTCAATGGGTTGACGTCCATTTTTTTTTTTGTCTGTCTGTGGGTGTGTTTTTTGCCAGTGAGCTATGATTTTGGAACTGGCAAATAATTGGATTTTCTTTAAAAAAATCCTGGTCAACTAGACTGCTTTATATTTTGGGATTTGAAACCATTTCCTTTTAAGATTATTTAAGTCTGATAATTTCTGTGAGTTTGCCAGTTGTATTCTCTTTCTCTCTCGTTCTCTCTCTGTCTCTGTCTCTTTGTCTCTCTCTCTGTCTCTGTCTCTCTCTCTGTCTCTCTGTCTCTGTCTCTATCTGTCTCTGTCTCTCTGTCTGTCTCTCTGTCTCTCTCTGTCTCTCTGTCTCTCTCTGTCTGTCTGTAAACTTGGATCTATCTGCCTCTGAGTCCCGGGATCAAAGGTGTGTATTACGGCCTGGCCCCTCTTTTCTCTCTCTGCACAGTATCCCTTCAAGTATTTCTGCACTGCTGTCTTGATGGTCAATGGCTGTCTTTGTTTGCGCTTATCTTGAAAGGTCCTTATTTCTGCGTCGTTTTCCTTGATGATAGTTGTGCTGGAGATAGCATGCTTAGTCAGCAGTGATTCGCTTTACAGAATTGAAATATGACACTTTATTCTTCCAGGCTTTTAGGGGTACAGTAAAGTATCTTGTTATTCTGATGTATTTTATTTTATAGATGAGTTGCTATTTTTCCTTACAGATTTTAATATTTTATTTTTAACATCTTGGCTGAAATACATTAAGGAGACATTTTTCTATCGTCATGCTTCTTTGGGGGTTCTCAATGTCTCTTGTGATTGGATGTCCATTTCTTTCTATAGACGTGGGAATTGCTAGTTACAATTTTGTTGATAGATTCTTTAATTTTTATCTGTGCTTCCACTCTGTTGATTATTAAGTTTACTCTCTTGATCTTATCTCAGAGTTCTTCAACATATGATCATCCTCTCTCCCTCTCCGCATTTGTTAATGTTTGACTGTTGTACTTTATCGACGTCATTGTCTATTCCTGGCTTGCTTTCTTCTGAGTGGTTGAGTCTGTTGACAATGGGTGCTTTCCCCTGTATTCTTTTTGGTTCATAAAGTTTTCAATTTCCAGAATTTCTGTCCATTTAGTGCCCTCCCATCCCTTAATATTTTGCTGGCTTTCTTTTCCTTGTTGCTTTTTTATACATATTGATGCTTTACTCATGCCCTACTGACTTGGCCCTCAGTGTTGTTGGGGTTTTTTCTTTATGTTCTCAATTGATTTCCTTCCCTCTTTTCTTTCTTCCTTTCTTTCTTTCTCCTTCCTTCCTTCTGTCTTTCCCTTTCTCTCCCTCCCTCTCTCCCTTCCTTCACCTGCTTGGTTTGTAACCCTATTTGGGGTCACTGACCATCTTCTTCACTAGTAAACTTAGGAGATCTCCATTCAGCATCAATGGCCTCCACTTCAGCATCTTTGAATTCGGTGGTTGGGGAGTTAGGATCTTTCAGAGACACCACGTTACCTCACCTTGTTTTGTTGTTGTTTCTTTGTTGCTATGACATATCTGTTGGGTTGAATATCTCTTCTCCTTTTTATTTGGGGATATTTTTACTGAGCTTCCCACTCCTGAGGGTTCATGATGATACTCCAGTATCAGCCAGAGAAAACAAAGTGCTCTAACAACAAAAGCTATACCAATCAACATAAGGGGCAGAAATGTAGTTCGAGCTCACCAGTGCCTCAGTAAGAATCAAGATAGAGAATGGCAAAACTAATGCGGAGCGTTGAATGAAGTTAATACATTACTTAAATGTGAAAATAGTAAATTAATGAGTTAAGGGAAAGGGGAAAACAAGACAAACAAAACAAGATGGGAGGGGAGAGAATGCTACAGAGGAGAAAAGTGTAAGAAGTGGAAATCAAACAAGAAATGGGGAATGTAAACGGATATGTGCACGCGCTGGAGTCAGCTTGCATTCTTCTCCCATTCAGCTGGGACCTCCGCTTCTGGGGTCTTCCCTTCTCAGTTAACCTTTGAGGGAACACTGTGGGGCACACCCAGAACTGCGTTCCCGATCCTAAATCTAGTCAGGGTGGCATGAGGATGGCGCTTCACATATGAGGTTCTCTGTGTACATCAGCCCTCACAGGATTCTTATGAGCAGACTCCATGCGGTCACCAGAACACTCAAGATGGCAACTCGATCTGTTGCCAGCTAAGCAGAATTGTTTTGTGTTGCCTTTGTTCTGAGTCCAGAAGTGCTCCAGTCTCTAGGGAACCCTGCCATCTGCCCAAGGCCATCTTAGTAATAACATGAAAACATTTACAAGTGTACTTCCAAAAGTCCAAATATAGGGGTGAAATTCTTTTACACCTAATCCCAAAATGTTATCAAACATGATTAAACATATACAACAGTATGAGAAATACATATAAGATATATGTGTGTGTGTGTGTGTGTGTGTGTGTGTATACATATGTATATATATTTGGGTTTTCAAGACAAGGTTTCTCTGTGTAGCCCTGGCTGTCCTAGAACTCGATCTGTAGACCAGGATGGCCTTAACCTCACAGAAATCCTCCTTCCTCTGCCTCCAGAGTTCTGGGACTAAGGACAGGCACCATGGCCAGGCTAAAAATTATTTTAGATTTGCTTAATTTATTTTATGTATGTGAATGTTTTGCCTGCACATATGTATAATCACCAGATGCCTTTTTGTGACTTTCAAGAACACCAGCCGTGCATTAGAGTCTCCTAGAACTAGAATTAGAGATAACTGTGAGCTATCATGTGGGTGCTGGGAATTGAACCCCAGTCCTCTGCAAGAACAACAAGTGTGCTTAACCACTGAGCCATCTTTTTAGCCCTTGTTTTATAATAAATTTTATCAGCATAAAGTCTGGGTGGTTATTCCCTCTTGACCTTTGCTGATACTTTTCTTTTATATATCTGACACTCCCCCAGGCTTATTTCTCTGAAACATAGATTTCTGTCAGAGCTCTATCCATATGGTACACTTAAAATACATACGTGAGCTCTAAGTCTATGAAATGAACTCTATTTAAGCATGAGTGTTTTGATTACATGTATTGTACAGTACGATTATTTTAATGAGATGTCCCCATGGTCGCTGGCACTTGAATACTTGGTACCCAGTTGGTAACACTCTTTGGGAAGGTTTAGGAGGTGTGAGCTTGCTCGATGACCGAAGTCGTTAGGGTGGGCTTTGAGAGGTTAATGAGTCAGGTCGTTTTTAGTTCACTCTCTGCTTCCTGCTTGTGGTTCAGCTCTGGGCCTCTTGCTCCTGCCCTGATGGGCTCTTAACCCTCCAGAACCGTCAGTCCAGATATGCTCCTTGTTCTGTAAGTTGTCTTGGTTGTGGTGTTTCTCATAGCAACAGAGAAGTAACTAATGCCCACACATCCTTTATTGTTCAGATGTAAGAATTAAGCGCTGTTTCTCCACCACCCTAATGCCGGGACCCTTCAATACGCTTCCTTATGGTATTGTGACCCCCAACCAGGAAATTATTTTTGTTTCTACTTTGTAACTGTAACTTTGCTACTGTTATGAATCATAATGTAAATACCTGTATTTTCTGATAGTCTCGGGTATCCCCTATGAAAGGGTTATTTGAACCCCGAAGGGGTTGGTACCCACAGGTTGAGAACCGCCTGAGTAAAGGCTCCTCCTACTTATGAAACAAGCTTTTGGGTTCTGCCTTTCCGTCGTTTGACAGCGCGCCTTGTATCTTTACAGATATCGACAACAGTGGATATGTGAGTGACTATGAACTTCAGGACCTGTTTAAGGAAGCGAGTCTTCCTCTCCCTGGGTACAAGGTGCGCGAGATTGTGGAGAAAATTTTAGTAGTTGCTGACAACAACAAAGATGGGAAAATCAGTTTTGAGGAGTTTGTGTCGGTGAGTAATCAATCCAACACTTTCCTGGTTATCAATCGTTTTGTTGCAAGTAGGATTTCAGTAATGCCTTCGTTAGGTTTGATATGGCCTGGTTGCCGAGGCCAGACAAAAACACCGCTTTCAAAATGATGGTGACGAGGTTGATACTCTTGTAGAAGTAATTTCCACAGATCATACAACAAAGGAGACTATCGAATGGAAGTCAAGCTCACATCATAATCATTCAGGCCCTAGAACAACTGTACTTAAGTTGAATATGATTGATCATTAGTATAATGAATAAGATGTAAACCTTCTAATTTTGTATTCTTCATCTATTAAGCAAATACTTGAGCTCTGGGCACTGGGAATCATGTGATGAGCAGAGAGAGATGGGGTCCTTGCTTTTGTGTCCAGTTCCACGTGGCAGGCCAGGCAGGATCACACAAGTGGATAGAAACACCAGCTACGGCGACTACTGTGGTAGAACTGTAGTCCCCATGAGTGTTTAGGATGGTTGGAGCTGAGCTTGAAGTGGGAACGGAGGACTCAGGGACGCAGGGAAGTCACCTCCATCTGTGAAGGTGTGAAGGGAAAGACCTCTGGAGAAAGAAGTTAAAGAGGAAGAGGGGTTGTGTGGGAAGCAGTTAGAAGTGGCAGCGTGCCCCGAGACCCTGTAGCATGGGAGATGCTAGGTCTCTCAAGCAATCAGAAAGAGGATTAGTATGGGTTCAGCTGAGGGCTGAGAAGTCTAGCTGGAGAAGCAAGCAGGAATCAGGTCTTGTGGGGCCCTGTAGGGTTTTTTCTTTTATCCTGACCACCAGGAGCTCACTGAAGTAGAAAGAGGCGATCTGCTTACATTGTAAAAGAATCCTCTCTGCTCATATGTGTACAGATTATTATTGGTTTAGCCTTGCTGCTCTCTGTGGAGCTCCGGGAAGGGCTAGGAGAGGGAGTTTTGGTTACATCTATAGATTTTCCTACAAATGTTGACTTATTTACTTGAGTATCCATTTATCCTGGGGATGTTCGGGCAGCAGTTGGCCTTCACTGGAGCATTTTGATATCATTATTATGCCGTGATTTCGTGGGCTATAGTATTTAAGACTTTGGCTATATAATAATATTTCCTGTGTGTGTGGCTTCGGCTCAGCTGGAATGTCTTCTAGATGTTGGGTTGCAAACGTTAGTTTATTTCGTGTGATCGATAAGGTGGCAGCGTTGTCTGTTTGTACAAGTGCTGAGGATCAGAGCACCCGATTCATGCTTGCGTCTGTGCTACTTCAGATAAATGCAAACATCGGCTATCCTTCGTGTCACTAGAACGTCTCAGTTTTAACTTCTGTTCCATTGCAGCTGATGCAAGAGTTAAAAAGCAAAGACATCAGCAAGACTTTCCGGAAAATAATTAACAAAAGGGAAGGGATCACTGCTATTGGGGGGACGTCATCCATCTCCAGCGAGGGCACCCAGCATTCTTATTCAGGTATCCACTCTCCGAGTCTGGCCTGTCAGTCGTCGATGCGTTAGTAAATGCCATCCAGTTCAAGCTGCCATTGTGATTTACACCATTATTTCCTATACAGTGGAGGGAGAGCCAAGCTGCAGACTTCGTTATACTGTGATTTAAAATATATCTCTAGTTCAGCAATGCCGACATGAAAAATGCCAGGCTGTCGGCGAATGCTCACGTCCCCACTGTATGCCAAACCCAAAGCCATCGAAAACCAAACAGACACTGTTTGTGTTTCCACTCTGGGTGGGCTCCATTATGATGCCTGGAGAATTTGTAAAGGATTTTGGGGCGTGATCTCTGAGGATTAAATCCAGGGTCCAGGCACACTTGGGGGAGTGCTGTACCCTAGCTGTACTCCAGCCTTAGTCAGCACTTTTTGAGTGACTTTCTCGTCCTGGCGACATGCTTATACTTGTAGAACTGATCTGAGAATGGGGAGATGCTCGCTTACTGTAAGGATTTTCTTCCTTCCATTTTCCAAGAGTGGGGATATTCGATTCAGTTTTCAGTCAGGCCACCAGGTGCATAGAGGATATGTCACCTGATGTGCTCGATCTGATTGGACCCCTGGGTCATTTGCTCAGTTTGAAACCCAAAGTAGCATTAACTCTCTTGAAAGGCTTGTGCATGTTAAGCAAGAGCCTCCTCTGGAAACACATCAACTCATGCACACGCACATGTGTGTTTATTATTCTTTGCATGTATTAACTAGGCTCAATACTGGGTTCCATTGTGATTGTTTTATACACATGTGTAATGTATTTGGACCTCTCACACTCCAGCTGGCCACCTTCTTCCCAGCCCTAACTCAATACTTCTTTTATAAGTCCCAGATCACAGCAGTTTTAACCTTCTTAGGTCATAGAGTTTATTTCCATTGATTTCTTTCTTACCTTTTCCTCTGATTTAAACCATCTATATGTAGGTGTGTGTAATTGGCCTCTTGTGTGATGCATTTCTAACTCAGGCGGTTTTAGCAGCAGTTTACCATTGGAAACATTTTTACGTCAAACCAAACGCATTTTATACTAACGTAAGATGCGCACCTTCCTTCCCTGATCGAATCTCGGTAGTGTTCAACAGTGTTGCTCACTATCCCGTCGTAGAAACGCACGAGGATGTTCTCGTTAGTGTGATCAATGGTGTGAATGAGCTTGCCTACTGAGACTTCTCTGTTTTCAGAGGAAGAAAAAGTGGCTTTTGTTAACTGGATAAACAAAGCTCTGGAGAATGATGCAGACTGTAGCCACCTCCTGCCCATGAACCCCAACGACGGTAGCCTTTTCAGATCGCTCGCGGATGGCATCCTTCTTTGGTGAGCTGAACGCCGGAGCGTGCGCTCCTCCTGCCCCAGCGAGGGGCATTCTCTGCAGTCCAGAGGATCGACATGGCTTTTCTTTCCACTTCTCTTTAAAAGAGCGCTGACTTGGGTGGGAGCATGGCGGGGAGATGGGCATAGAAGGAAGACACGCCATCATTAGACCCAAAGGAAGCAGAATTTCATTTCGGCTTCAGCTCTTTTCTGTCTGTTTCGTACTACACGGTAAACTTTCTAATAGAGCCCATCTCATCTTTGTCACATTTACCACACGTATATGGTCACAGCATACGTCTTTAAAAAAACACTTTAAATTCAACTTTTTCGTTTTCCTTTGTGTGTGTGTTTTGCTTGCATATATGTGTACGGCCTGTGGAGGTCAGAAGAAGGTATCAGATCCCTAAACTGCACCTTCAGATGCCTGCCAGCCACCTTGTGGGTGCTGGGAATTGAACTCTGGTCCTCTTCAAGACCAGGAAATGCTCTTAACTACTGAGCCATCTCTCCAGCACCAAGTCCCAGCACAAATCTTTATACAATGCGCCTTTTTTTAATTAAAAAAAATAATACAATTACAAAGTACAAAATGTATGTCACAAATACCCACAGCACCTCAGTACCTGGCATGTTGTCGTCTTCAGGGAACAAAATCCCTGAACCTACTCATAAGTATAGGAAATCAGTATCTGTAAAATATACTTTGGTCTCCATTTGTAATTTATATCTCTTCCCCCAACTTTTAGAGAATTTATGACTATGAGCCAAAACTACTTTCTTATTTTAATTTCTAAAAATAAAATATATTCTGAAATGTAGAGATAAAATCCATATTTTTTTCTTTTTAAAATGTCTAATTTTTCCCCCTTAATGATTTTTCAAGATGGAGTTTCTCTGTGTAGCCCTGGCTGTCCTGGAGTTTGATACGTAGATCAGGCTGGCTTCGAGCTCAGAGATCTACCTGCCTCTGCCTCCCTAGTGCTGGGATTAAAGGGGCGTGTCACCACGGTCCAGCTAAAATGTCTAAATTACTGAAGTCTTCAACCAAGGGGTTTGTTCCTTCACCTTCTGAGACAACACAGTTCGTAGTGTGCTGACTTCCTTGGAAGTCGGCTGTTGCAGAATTAGTCTCAGGTAGCTGATGTTAATGGCCATCTGAGGAAACAGTGAAGGCCCAGAGGCAGCGATGGACCACTGTGGAGGACAGTGATGTGCTCGGACAGACAGCTGTCTTAGGTTTTCTAATGAGCTCCTGACGTGATTAGCAGCTCAGTGAGACAGAAAAGCTATTGTTTCAAAAGTAACCAATCTGACTGCTTGCCACGGTGAATTAAAACATTTCTAGAAATGTTCGGCTAATTGGTTCTTATTTTCTCTTCAGCAAAATGATCAACTTATCTGAACCAGACACGATTGACGAAAGAGCCATCAATAAGAAGAAGCTCACTCCGTTCACCGTGTCGGTGAGTACCTGCCTCTGGCAGGGACCATGTGACCTCGCTCACAACTCTCGAGTGGTGCTGGGGATTTAAACATAAGTTGTCATTTAAGAAAAAACGTGAAGACAATTTCAGTGTTTCAGATGGACACCAAGCTACATTTTATAAATTCAGATTTTAAGTACTTTGGATATATTTCTTTATTGAAGTTAATAGTACCAATTTACATTACAGTTGTTATTTTATTGATGAGATCACTCATTGGATGCCAGTGTCTATCTGTTCTCCTCTCTGCCTCCTTTTTCTTCGCCCTCCTTTTCTTCCTTTCACACAGGGCATGTGGCAGGCTAGCCCAACCAAGAGTAGGAGGTCAAAGAGAGCAAGCGCCGTGCAGTTAGGTCCTGTTTCACCAGATCACAAAGTGTTTACTCTTTCTGTGCTAATTTTTCCTTAAAGGCTAACCAGAGTCTGAAATTATGTCTCCACTTGCCCCTTTTACATCTGCTAAGCAAATGTGTAATAATTAATATTTGCTGAGTATTTTAAAACATATGTGAGCTGAGCATGGTGGTGCACACTCTTGATCCCAACACTCAGGAGGCAGAGACAAGTGGATCTCTGTGAGTTTTAGGCCCACCTGGGGTATACGGAGAGACCCTGACTAAAAACCAAACAACTGAACAAACCGTTATGTGAATTATTCCCTGACTCTTCCCAGAAATTTTATAATGATTGATACACACACACACACACACACACACACACACACACACACACACACACACACACACACACTGTGAGATCAGGGAATGTGCAATTCTTGACTTTGCTAAAATTATATTGCCTTTCTTCTAAGGCAAACTATGACCTTGGACAGTTTTTGAACTGGGAGAAGGTGTTCCTTCCTCTTTATTGTTGCCCTTGAGAAATGGGAAGCCTGGTGCTGAGCGCAGGACTTTCTTGCCCCTTCCTTGGTAGCAAGCCAGTGACGATGCGTCCACCTAGTAGAAAAGCCATCACCAAAGACCGTTTCCTACGGTCGCCAGAAGATTATTTTCTCTCACATTCTGCGATAGGCTTTTCAGTAAATGAGTGTGAACACTAAAAATGTTTACATCTGCCTTCCCTTCTTAGAAATGCACAGGTCACAAGTGCTTCTGGCACTGAACATGGAATCCAGCATTTCCTGTGGTTTTTCTGAACTTACTGTTTACCAACCATTAGACTTCCTTTAACACTGGTGCGGAGTACATTAAGTAACATAAAATATGTTGTGATTAATTCACAGTAGCTACAGAATGGAGCTGAAGGGCTAAATATCATACAGTTTTGTTTTTAGAGACAACATTTTTCCTATGTGATAAATAGTCCAAGCCTTTAGGATGCTTGAGAGTATTGATGTAGAATGAGAAAACAGTGGGGATTTTGAGAACGTGTACCATGGATGGGATCTCTGTCTTGGTAGTTTAAGATTTTAGGATCCAGAGCGGAAGATTTATTGTAGAAAATTACTGTTATGATGCTGGTGTTGGCTGAGGTGTGAGGCAAGGGGAGGAGAGGTTTGAGGATTGTCTGGGTAACACTGAGACCAACTTCGACCAGCAAATGCACTACGAGTTTCCTATGAAACTTTTCCCCACCACAAGGCTAGTTGATTGTTGTAGAAGACAAATGACAGCATACCATGTCCCATCTTATGACAGTTACATGACGCTGTGCTACGGGAAGCCGAATGAGGTGATGATGTGTGGTGGTTATAAAACTAATGGAAACGGACAGGTCAAGAGGAGAAGACCCTTCTGGGATTTTGTTTCTGCCAGAGTTGAGGACTGAACATAGAGGTTGATCACGGAGTGAAATCGCCGGCCTCAAGACTCCTTTATGACCCTGAAATGTCTAATCTAGGAAAGATGAGGAAGGCTTGGGAGAGGGCGCAGCTGGTAAAGCACTTGCCTTGGAAGCATGAGGGCCCGAATTCAGTGTCCAGAATCCACATTTTAAAAAGCTAATCTTGGTGATGAGAGCTTGTACTCCTGTGGTAGAGAAGTGGACACAGGCAGATCCTGGAGGCTCCATGGCTGCCAGCTACGCCTGCTTGGTGAGGTACAGGCCAATATGAGACTCTGTTTCAAGATAAAAGTGGATGGCACCTGAGGAATAACGACACCTCAGGTTGTCCGCTGGCCTCCACATACATGTACCTGCACAAACATGCCCTATCATACACGTGAACACACAGGTCCACATAAACATGCACACTTATACAAAAAGATGGTGTGAGGGTTGGCAGGGTGACTCGGCGGGTAAGGGCTCATTCTACCAAGTCATATAATCTGAGTTCAGTTCCCGGAACCCATATGGTGGAAGAAGAGTATCACTTACTGTAAGTTGTCTCTGGCCTAGACATATGTGTTGTGGGACACATGGGCACATGCATACACATGCTAGTTGATGAATTAATTCAATGTGAAAGAAAGAAACCACATGAAAGATCCATGATTATAAGCGAGTTATCGTGCTCTTATACTGTCATCAAATGAAATTAGCTGTTAAATAAGACTGCAAAACTGAAAGTCAGGAAATCAAGCCCAGTGTGGTGACACGTGTCTGGAATCCCAGCACTTGTAGGCAGAGGCAGGAGGAGCAAGATTTAGGGGTCATCGTTGGCAACAGAGTAAATTTGAGGTGAGCCTGGGCTATTGGAGCCTTTTTCTCAAAACAGAACCAAAAAGAAAAAAGAAAAATCAATATAAAACCAGCTACAAGAAATTGAATCTGTTACTAAATGTAAAAACAAACGAAGAAACAAACCCAAAGGACTGAACAAACCGAAACAATAACACAAACCGTATAATCCTGGTGATTTGAATGAGAATGGCCTTCGTGGGCTCACATGTTTGAGTGCTTGGTCACTGGGGTGTGGAGCTGTTTGAAAGGATTAGAAGGGCTAGGAGGTGTGACCTTGCTAGAAGTGTGCTACTGCGGGTAGGATTTGAGGGGTTTCAAAAACCAAAGAAGTCCATGCCAGGCCCCAACCCAGACACTCCCCTGCTGCCTTCAGATCAGGATGTGAAGCTCTCAGCTACTGCTCCACGACCATGCCTGTCTGCTTCTCACCATGATGATCATGGACTAACCTCTGAAACTGTGGGCAAGCCCCAATGAAATGCTTTCTTTTTTGAGGGTTGGCTTGGTCATGATGTTTCTTCACAGAAGTAGAACAGTAACTAGGACAGTAATGGATAGATTCACATACATACAATGCATATTGATACTTAATGCTTATATATATTAAAATGTATATACACATACACACACACACACACATATATAATAGTTTTAACTTTATCCTACATGCAGTTATAATACTATAACTAGGAAAAATATAAATTTCACCTGGGCATTCCTAATGGAGAAAAATTATACTATGCAAATCCAAATAACCAAAGTATGCCTTTAATATTATGAAATAAAGCCCAGCCCTCTAAGATCATTTTCAAAATAAACTTTCCTAGAATTAAACCTTTATGATCAATGAGAATTTTCAAATGGTATGAAGTAGGAGAAAAGAAATTTGCAGTTTGAGATTGTTGGTAAAGACTTGGACATTTAATCAAAATAGAAGTGACGTCAGAAGCCATCGAAGGCGGTGCACGTTTTCCTGTGGTGAAAGGATCTTTGTTTTCGGCAGTCGGCTCAGTAGCACACAGAAGATGGAAGAAAATGGGTGAGAAACCCAAGATGAACGCCGCGTTTGCCTTTCCCCTTTGTTCATGCCTCTATGAGGAGGATAGAGTGTCTGTTTTGTATACACTGAACCACAGGGAGCAACACTTCTCTTCTGTGCCAGCTCTGAGTTCCACGCTGTCCTTATACCCCACTCCCACCCGACCCTTGATGCAAGCCTTCAGAAGGAAGGCTGGACACTCAGGGCAGCCTGGTGAGACCTGGTGGGTTCTCTTGTTTTTCCTTCTTAAAAATGAAGTGTACGTGCATGTCTGTCTGTCGGAGGACAAGATTTTGGTAAACGTTCTCTCTCTCCACTGTGTTTTAAGGCAGTGTCTCTCTTGTTTTTGCTACTATGCTGCATATTCTAGGCTAGCTGACTGTAGTGGCTATTCCTGTTCTGGCTGATTAGCCTATTTCTGTCTCTCGTTTTGTCATGGGAGTGATAGAATTAAAGATGCACACCACCGCATCCAGCCTTTTATGTGGGTGTAGGGATCTAACTCAGGTCTCCAGAAAGCGCTTTTAGCCACTGAGCCATCAGCCAGGCCCTTTACTTCTTGTCCTTAAGATGTCTAAACATTGTCTTATTCTCTATGAACCTGTAGAGCAGTAATGTTGGCGTTATCAAATGCAAACTACTATTTGCTTGGATACACACGACAACTTCTCCAGTTACATTACATGTAATACATTTTCTAATACACCTGTATTAGAAACATAAACAAAACAACAAAACCCACCACAACAACATAAACAATAAACCTTAAAAGCTGATACCCTCATATTGCCACCAAAACCTATTGAT
This sequence comes from Rattus rattus, assembly GCF_011064425.1. Classification (NCBI taxonomy): domain Eukaryota; kingdom Metazoa; phylum Chordata; class Mammalia; order Rodentia; family Muridae; genus Rattus; species Rattus rattus. The sequence goes on along the minus strand of NC_046161.1, from coordinate 87,235,968 downwards.
AAGGCAAAGCTGGGTTTGTAGCTTATTGAAACAAGAGGAGATCCCTGTCTACAAAGCCTTAAGTGTACCTTGGACCTGGGAAGGTAAAGGCTGGATCTGAGGGTTTGAGGATGGTTTAAGACCTGGGAAGGGGTGAGTAAGGGGATCAGCACAATGCGAGGCTGTATGTGGAAGTCATGGGGGGGGGTGGGGGGCTTTGAGCTGAGGAAGTGACAAATTCTTAGGTCATAAAAAGACCTTTTGAATGGGTGTTTTAAACAGTACCTACAGAAAAGACTCTTGGAAAAAAAAAGCATATTAATAAAGACAGACTCCTAGCTAATTCATGCCAGTGGAGACAAGAGAAGCAGCACATGCTATGCCTATGTAGACAGTAGTGGGTGGGGGTTGGTGTCCGGACTGAGAACAGTGGTAAAAGTTGCGGCTCTTATGACTACAATCAATTTAGTGCCCTCGCATCCTTTTTTTTTTTTTTTTTTTTGGAGCTGGGGACCAACCCAGGGCCTTGTGCTTGCTAGGCAAGCGCTCTACCACTGAGCTAAATCCCCAACCCGCATCCTTCTTTTGAACACAGTTCTGATGTCAACAAATATGAAATGGGTCGTTGTAAAATTAACTGTGTTGTAGTCATTGATACCCCGCTCTTCCCCTCGCTGTGCCTTCTGGGGAGACCCAAGCGTTCCTCATACTCTGGGAGGAAAAGCTAGGAAACCGTTAGTGGTCAAACCTAAGTTTGCTGAGAGGATATGTCTTTAAAACTATATTGATTTGGCTTTGGGTATTTAAAAGCATCTGTAGCTATTAAATATTTTATAAGCTTTTGCTTACAGTATTTGCCAGGTACTGATAGCACTTCCATAGTTGAAGTGAATTATGAGGTTATAAAGATGTTGAAGGCTTTCTTGTTCTGCTGCTGCCTGGGGACAGAACTACATAGGCAAGAAGGTTCATTCTTATAAACACATCCCAAACCCCCAATTTTAATCACTTCTTCTGGATCCCCAGGAGATACAGTGGTTTATATGGAACCCAGCAAGGTCTATTGTGCCCATATACTGTAACAGGAAGCCACTGAGATACTCCGCTGTAAGGTCTCTACAGTGCTGCTGTTGTTACCAGCACATGAGGTCGTTGTTAGTGTCACCACCACCTAGGAGTATCTCTGGAAAGCACTGAACCTAATCAGCCCGTGACTCATCAGACCTGTTGACTCATCCTAAATAAAGTCCATCTGAGGAATCCATGAATTCGAAAGCTGATTGTGCAACCTTTTTTAAAGAAATGCTTCCAAGGAGTCTTTACACAGATAAAGATTTTTTTTTTAACCAGCATCAACAAACCGTTAGTAGTGGTGAAATTTCTAGAGCAAACTACCAGCAGTAGAATATGTTAAAAAGGGAACATTATATATTAATAACTTCCTTCATTCGTGCATATGCAGTGTAAGCCGTGAGAATCCTGGAGGGGGGTAGCCAGTCTCGTATGTGCAGACTTCAGAGACGGATTCAGAGAAAGAGACGGATTGAAGTTAATGCATGGGCAGGCGATGCGGAGAATGGCAGGAGGAGGGCTTTCTTCACAATGGCGTAGACTACACTAGTGTAGTGCGGGAGACAATGCCAGAGCCAGTTCCCGAAGCTTCCTATTGCCCACCAAAGCATTTGAGCTCCTCCTGTCTCTCCATTGCTTGTCCACTTTTCCCCATCCGTCTATTTCTTCACTGTTTGTTGGGCATGTACCGTAAGCCTAAGTGCTTGAGGAAGGCCACTAGCAGCTCAAAGCTTTTGCTGTTAGACGGCTCATACTTAGCTGGTATAGGGGTTGGGGGATGGGATTCTGAGGGAGACTGTTGGGCTAGTATGAGTGAGACCCATTGTTTGTACGAACAAACAATTAAAATCATAACTGGAGGGATATAGCAAGAAACAAATATATTAATATTACATTGACTTGTTTGTGTGTGGGGGTCTGAGGATTGTTTTGACTTTTTTGTTTGCTTATTGCTTTGGTTTCTGAGAAAATATCTCATGTCATTCAACAGGCCTTGACCTTTCTTTGTAGCCAAGGCTGACCTTGAATTCCTCTTGCCTTTAGCTCCCAAGTGTTATTTCAGGCATGTACCACCTTGCTTGGCTGGTAATATATAATATTCTAGAGAGGAGTACAATTGGGGAGAGCACTGTACGTGCAGTGCTGCTGTTCTGTGATGTAGGTATTTGGAGAAGAATGCAGACGAGGTCTATGTGAGCAGAGTTCTGAAGCAGCTGGGTAGGCTAACAAGATGGGTTGGGGTAAATGTGCTCGCTGCGAACCCTGACTAATTGAAAGTGAAATCCCACATGGTGGAAGGAGGGAACCGACTCAAAACCAAAGGTCTTGTGTGCTTTGAGCAGAGAGAAGGAGAAAAGAAAGAGAACGAGGGAGGAGAGACTGAGTAACAGTGGTGACAGGAAGCATCTGAATGGTTTTAAACCTGATGCCTAGCCTCAGTCTGTGTGCTTGTAGGACGTCTGACAGTGTGAGAATGGTCCAAGTTAGGCAACCACTGGACAAAGACATGTTTTCAGACATTGGAGCATGACATTGGTATAAACTGGAGACTGGATATGGGAGGGCAGGGAAGACCCTGCTTGGGCTGCTGGGTTTGGAAGAAAGGAGCAAGATTGAAGCTTGTTCCTAGCAACCGAGACAGGAAGTCAGTGAGAAGTGCATTTAGAGCACAGCAAACAAAGCCAGGGGGTTATACAGTCATGGAGCTTGAGATGGACACTTGCAGGAGGTGTGAGACTGAAGGCACAAGTCTGAAATTCATTGTCCTGTGTGCATGACAGTTAAAACTATTGAGTTTTACCACTAGTAGTTTGGCTGTGTAAGGCTGTGTTTAGAAACCTGAAATGCTTTTCAATCAGTTGTTTGTTACAGATAACTTCGTGGGTAAGGTTTTAGAAATATTCCCTGACCGGTGTATTTCTTTTGGCAATTCAGGAAAACCTGAACCTAGCCCTGAATTCTGCCTCAGCCATCGGCTGCACCGTGGTCAACATCGGTGCTCAGGATCTCAAGGAGGGAAAGCCCCACTTGGTCTTGGGGCTTCTCTGGCAGATCATCAAAGTTGGTCTCTTTGCTGACATCGAGATTTCCAGGAATGAAGGTGAGAACGTCAAACCCCATTCCCTTTCAGTTGAGGAAGCCCACGAAGGAAGAGCTTACCTCTCTGTTTCCCTCTCAGCCTTGATTGCGCTGCTAAAAGAAGGGGAGGAGCTGGAGGAGCTGATGAAGCTGTCTCCTGAGGAGCTGCTGCTGCGATGGGTGAACTACCATCTGACCAATGCGGGGTGGCGCACCATCAGCAACTTCAGCCAGGACATTAAGGTTTAGGTTTTGGAAAAACTACATTGTACTTTCTTCTTCCTCCTCCTCTTCTTCCTCCTCCTCCTCCTCCTTTTCCTCTTCCTCCTCCTCTCCATCTTTGTCATTGCTATTCCTTATTATCTGTGGTACGGGCATATGCTACAATATGCATGGGGCAGCCAGAAAACAAACTGTGGGAGTCGATTCTCTTCAGCTGCCGTGTGGGCCCCGAGGACCAGGGTTTAGAGTTCAGCATTCTGATTTTTTTTTTTTTACCATGAAATAAGGGTACAGGATATAAGAAATAAGGGGTTCATCCTTAAAATAGAATCCACAAAGATGTTTGGGAGATGAAAAATGCAGTTTACCTTTTTCTGTCTGAATTAGATGCTACTGATAATGTTCGCGAAATCTTTTAAAGTAGTAAACCAGTTTATTGACTTTTAAAATAAAACTTTTTTAATAAAAAAAAATAAGATGAAGGTGGGGTGGTAGCTTTAACAGATTTCAAGCGTTTTCCCCTGTCTCTGGCCCAGTGAAGTATAATGAACTAAGGATTATATCACAGGAAGCCCTGTGGGGTTCAGCTCTTCCTCCCACTTTGCTGATAGCCGGCTAATAGAAAATCAAATTGTCTGAGGACAAGGCCGCTCAGTCGACTCTGAGGATCTCGAGGAATGTCTCCCAACCCGTGTAGCCTGGAAGTGCTTTCTGTGAGAGGAGAGAGCCTTGCCACGGAGACTGTACAGCACCTACTTCCCTTACCAGTAGCTACTGGAATAGTCATTGCCAAGTTGGAGCCCTGCCATCTTTTCTCTCTGTGAATTTTTCTTTCCAGGATGATCTAGGAAAAAAGTTAGACTAGTACTGTCTTGCAGTCCTGTTTCCTTTTTAGATAAAATGCTTACAATCACATCCTGCCACAGTGGCGACACAGTTTTCTCTGCTTTCACGTATTAGCTACCGTTTTAAAAGTTCACTAGTGCAAAGTCCCCTAAAATTCAGGTCAGTTCATTCAGACATTCACTAAGAATTTCCTGACTTTGTCAGGCACAATGATGTAGAGGGAGGTCAGCTTTTAGGAAATTTACCAATTAGACCCAGCAAACCATGCAGAATTTACCACCTTAAAGGATCGGTTAGTGTTTCTCATTATTCTGTGCTGATGCAGCTTGACTAGGTGGTTCTTCACACATATGTCTTCTGACGTCAGCTGTCATTTTGGATAATCTGAGATGCGCACAAAGGCATTGGTCATGCATCTCTGTGCTCAACTGCCGGGCCTTTCCACACGGCTACCCCGGGCTTCCTCACAGTCTGATAATACCAGATAGATTTTAGATAGAGGTTCACTTTAAGAGAGAGAAGGCAGAGGCTCCCTGGGATTTGGAGCGTGAGAGCCCTAGAACATTCAGAGCATTTTGTCCTTAGAGTGAATAGCCAGCTTCCCGCTGGGAAGCGCTATATGCGTGTTTAGATAAAAACTACAGTAGCCGTCTTTGGAGGTGACTACTTTAGATGACTTAATCTAATGAGGTCAGTTTATGTATAGAGACCGGAAAGGGTGTGATATCATGTGGGGGAGGCATCGGTTCATTCTAGCGAGGCCTGGAAAACCTTCCCAAAGTAAATGTTTGACTTGAGCCTTAGATGACACTGATGCTTGGGGATGTAAATGCATGAGAAAGGTAAGCGGAGGGGCTTCCATGTGTAGGCAACAGCAGTGCTAGAAGTTCTGGAGTGTAAAAGAGCAGTGCTTAGACACCCTGAAGTCAGCCTGAAGTACAGTGCTGTGTGTTCAGGAGCCTCTGGGTAATGATGTACTAAGTTCTTTAATACACTATTTTGTTTTGACAAGGGAACACTTTTCCCCCTAAAATTATTTATTATTTTATGCATTCAAAAGTGCTGTCTCTTCTCTTTTTTTGAAGGACTCAAAAGCCTATTTCCACCTCCTCAATCAGATTGCTCCCAAAGGTGACCGAGATGGTGGGTCTGCTGTAACCATTGATCTTTCGGGATTTAACGTAAGTGAATCTCTAATCTATATACTGTAGAAAGAGTACACATGACATGGAATTGATCAGGTTGAATGTATACTTCAGTGGCATTTTGTTTGTTCACCATTCTGTGCAACCGTCACTACTGTCTCTTTCTAGAACTGTACCCTTTTCTTGATCTCATGGTAAAACTGTATTCATCCAGCAGTGACCACCCACTCCCCCACTGGTGACACGGTATCCATTCAGCAGTAAACACCCACTCCTCCCAACTCCTGGTGACTTTCATTCTTTAACTCTGAATTTGAGTAGTGAAATTTATAGCATCACACACTCTTTCGTTTTCCCCTCTCCATCTCTACCTCCCTTCCTCCATCTTTTTCTCTCTGTGGCTTTCTGCTCCTCTGTCCTTCTTTCTTTGCTTTTAATCCTAGGGCAGAAGAGGCAGACACAGGTAGCTCTCTGTGAATGCAAGGCCAGTTTGGTTTATGTAGCAACTTCCAGGTCAATCAGAGCTACAGTGAGACTGTTTTGAAAGAAAGAAAGGAAGGAAAGAAGGGAGAAAGAAAGAGAGAGAGAGAGAGAGAGAGAGAGAGAGAAAGAAAGGAAGGAAGGAAGAAAGGAAGGACGGATGGACTCAGTACTGTGTAACCTAGTTAAACAATTGCCATCCTACATCACTGGACTGAATGTATTCTCTACAGTGCTTTCCTACTCGTTTATTACTTCGAAGCAAAATCTAGGCACAGTATCATATCATTGATTTTTCTGGTACTTCTAGATAATATTTCTAAATAGTAAAAATATTCTTATAGTACACTTAAACTAATTCCTAAATAAAGTTCATACACTTTGGCATCTGCATTTTCATTGCTTGGTAGAAGTGACTATCACTTTCTATGACCTCACTCTTTGCTCTTAGTAGAAGTGACTATCACTATGATCTCACTCTTTGCTGCTTACTGTTGGTTATTTGTTCTGCCTATGGGGTTGCAAACCCCTTCAGCTCCTTCAGTCCTTCCCTAACTCCTCCATTGGGGTCCCCATGCTCAGTCTGATGGTTGGCTGTGAGCATCCGCATCTGTGTTGCTCAGGCTCTGGCAGAGCCTCTCAGGAGACAGCTATATCAGGCTCCTGTCAGCATGTACTTCTTGGCATCAGCAATAGTGTCTGGGTTTGGTGACTGCAGATGGAATGGATCCCTAGGAATGGCAGTCTCTGGATGGCCTTTCCTTCAGCCTCTGCTCTACTTTGTCTCTGCATTTCCTTTAGATGGGAACAATTCTATGTTAACATTTTTGAGCTGGGAGGGTGGCCCCTATCCCTCAAATGGGGGCTGTGCCTAACCTCTGGATATGGTCTCTACATGTTCTCCCCCACCACCACCCTCTTGTTGGGTATTTCAGCGAATGTCATCCCCATGGGTCCTGGGTGCCTCTTGCTTCTTATCTGAGATCTCTTTGCTCACGTTGTCATCTGTCATCATGCGGACACTTGTCATTCATTTGCTGTTTTGTTTGGTCATGACTCGTTTTCTTTCCAAGATTCTGCAGTCTTGAAGGGTGCTATTCTTTTAGCTCTCTCTTAAAAAATATTTGTTTTTATTTTATATGTATGGGTGTTTGCCTGCATGGATGTCTGTGCACCATGTGAGTTCCTGGTATCTACAGAGGCCAGAAGAGGGCGTTGGACCCCATGGAATTGGAGTTACAGATAGTTTTGAGCCTCCATGTAGGTGCTGGGAATCAAGCACAGGGCCTCTAGAGGAACAACTATTGCTCTTAACAACTGAGTCATTTCTCCAGTACCCCAAGAGATGTTAAAATATTTAAAATAAATGGGGAGGTTGATTAGTGGCTCTTTCAGACTCTGCTGTTACTTGATGTGTTTGTGGAAAGGAAATTGCTTGAAAATATTAGACTTATAAAATGATATCAATAGAAGTTTAATATTGACCATTTTTGTTTTATTTCTTGGTTTAGGAGAAGAACGACCTGAAGCGTGCTGGATTCATGCTCCAGGAAGCGGATAAGCTTGGCTGCAGACAGTTTGTCACGCCTGCAGATGTGGTGTCAGGGAACCCTAAGCTAAACTTAGCCTTTGTAGCGAATCTTTTTAACACATACCCATGCCTCCACAAGCCTGACAACAATGACATTGATCTCAACTTACTGGAAGGTACGTTCTTTCTGCCTTGAGTCAGCTCGCACGTTTCTTGCCGTGGTATTGTCCTGCTTCACCATCCTGAGTGGGGGACTGTGGCGGGAGATGTGATTATGTGTCTGTCCAGAAGAGAAGTCACAAAAAGTTCAAATGAACAGCATACGATTGCCGGTTTTGTTATAAGAAAATGCTAGAATAAATCGTACTTAGCTGCCATTTCTCCATTAGAGCTAAAGGAAAACTATCAGACATTTAAAGGATTCTCCTAAATGACTCTGTAATATAACTCTACCACCAATATAGAGAATGGATTATCTATTAGCAAAAGTGATCCCTGCTAGCATTTTCCCCTGGGAACACAGGTTTGGCTTCATTCACTGTTGCTCTTTTTAATGTTTTTAGAGTACATGAAAGTTTATCATAGTCATTGTGTAGGTGGTTGCTACCTGTCTGATAATATAATGCTTTCCTGTTTTGCTTCATGAAATGCAGATTTGACCCCTCCTAATGTAGGTACTGTATTTAGTACTTTTCTATATCCTATAAATACATCCATTCTGAGTTTTCCTCTTCTAGTGGCATTTATTCTTCCCATCTGGGTTGATAGCCACTGCTTTGCATTTTCATGCTGTGTTGTCTTAATATGCCTGTGCTTACAGAGTGAATGACTGCAAGCAAGAAATGCAAATGAGATTTAATCACGTAGAGCAAGGCCTTGACCATGTTCACTCTACCTAATTTGCCTTCTATAATGACGAGATCTTGCGGCCAAAATATCAGAAACTAGCTTTGGCAATTAGACTTCATGGTTTGACGTGAAGCCTCTGTCTGTCTCCTGTGACAGACCTTAGCTTTTATCATGTGTCTTTGAAAGGATTTATGATTCACAATACATTTCATCTCCTACTATTTGTTATATATTCTCAATGTCATTGAAGCTTACGATATATGAATGGTCTTAATGACAAAAACATTCTCAGTAACTTGTTCTTTCTCCTCATCTGGGCTACCTCAATCTGCTAGATTGTCTCCCACTTTTCCCCTCCCATTCTCATGGCCCCACCCTCATGAACACCATTGATATTGACGAGAAGAGTAGAAGAAGCGTCCTTCATAGCTGTTGGAGGGAGAGCCATCCCCAGACGTAGTTGCTCTGGTTTGGGGCTAGGAGGATTTTCCATGGCAGTGTGTGCTCTCCACAGCCTACTCCTACTGTCTTCCCTGTGAGACAGAGTGGTGGCCTCATCATCCTTTTTCCTTGGGCTGCCACAAGTAGAATTCCAATGTCCTGTCACTTTGTGGTTACAATATCACAACTAATGACGTTCCAGATGAAAGAAATTATAATTATATTTTGCTTATAATGATAGACATTTAAATATATATAATTAATCTAACACAATGTTTCTGAGAGTCCTGCCAAGTAACTACTGTATTCTCTACAAATACACATAACTGAGAATGAAGATGACAAAAGCATAGATTTCAAGCAAAGAAAAAAAAATTAGAGTTAAAAAAACCAGACCTGAAAAATTCAGCCAAAAAGGAAGACTCTTTTTCTGAGTCTGGAAGATTTCAAAATCCCTCTGTGTCTTACAGCAGAAGGCATTGTTTAGAGTGGCATCTTAAAAATGATCTGCTTTTTATAGTTTCTGAATTCTTTGCTAAATGCCCTTCCCGACTTGCTCGCTCTCCTCTGTCACGTGTGGGTTTCTTGGCTGGTGTTCGGCATGCTTTTGAGAGTTTTCAGTGTGAACGCGGTTGCTGGATATTTCTTCTAGTATTTCCTACACCTGACAAAATACTGCGGGGAATATCCATCAACCCTCTTTATCTAGAACATATGTATGTCCTGACGAAGCCACCAAAAATGCATTCAACTTGGACTGTCATTGGATTATTTGCCTCCGTAAATTCAGTTTTGCAGATCCTTAATGAAATTTTAGCTTTGATTTTTGACCACATCTCAAATTCATATATTAGTATGTCTCCCTGGCAGAGCGTTTTTGCCTCTAGGGAAGGAACTTCTGAAATTTAAAAATCCAATTAAGTCTTCCTTCGTATCAAATTGCGTCAAACGCATATGCTGCCTACAGGGGGGACTTCCCGAGACTTCAGTTGTGACGATAGGAAATGCTTACATCAGATAGTTAGAAAGACTTTATTCAAATCATGTTTCCACCACTTAATATCTGAGTAACGCGTGTGAGTCTTGGTTTGGGTTTATTCTATGTAATAACATTTACTCTGAAGAATCACAGAGGAGGTTTGAGGTGATCATGAGTGGAAGGATTTACTCTGCAGCATGTGCTTAGCAATAATGGTCAGGGTGGGAGAAGGAAAGCACATTTAATGAGCATGCAGTATGTTACTTCTTCGGTCTTCGTAGTAATGTACTTTTAAAAAGATACTTCTTGTATTGAAACTTTTGCCAACTTGTCTTGAAAATTAAAACAACTATTTTATAGTGCTATCAGGAACATTAGGAATTGAGAAGACCATTTTGTCTACGATCTAAAAGCATTTTTAGTCTGCAATACATATGTTTTCGAATGGCTTTGCTGTGGCTCCTGCACAAATGCACAGCGCCCGTAGCTTTGAGCATCTGTTTACCAAGACGACTTACGTGGCACTGGGTAAACAAATGCTCACTTAGAAAAACCTCTTTTACTTTCCATGTGTTTAAAATCAAAATGACATAATCCGTTGAGAGCAGGGAAAAATAACAAAACTCCAAAACTTATAATAGTTTCCAAACTTTAAAATGTAAGCCTAATGTCTTTTCAAATATCCTTTGCATCAACAGTTGCCGTGGACTTTGAATACCTTAATCAAAATTGTAACCTACCGTCTTTTGTGGTTTAAAAACATAATTTGGATTTTCCTAGCTAGAAACAATGTAAACCTTTACTAATTGCCGAAGGAAGATGTATCTTAATACTGTATCACGGAGTTAGAGAAAGAACCAAAGGCAGATCCAAGCCATGTGTGTCAAGCATTGAACATGCCGTGCTTAGGCCATGTAGAAAACCGCTCAGGGATTTTAATCTGCACAACTCAGTGTCACTTGGTTCTTTCAAGAAAAATTTTCCCATATAGACTGTTTATTAATAAAGTAGTGTTGCAGGTAAGGCAGACAGAATCCGTTACTTTTTGAGACCAGAGAGGACAGAATTTAAGCAAGATATTATTTGGCTAATAAAACTAGAATTAAATAGGTTGGTAAGTGTTAGGTGGTAGCGTTGAAAATCTACATGGACATAGGGTGAAGAGTTTACTTCCTGAATATTCTATGGAAATAACAGAATCCTTTGTGGACCTGCAGGTTCCTACTCTGTGGCACTTAGTTTGAAGTTGACTTCTAGTGCCGTCTGTATGATGACTAAGGGTCCTGGAATCCAGGTGCTTATAGATTTCTATGCCAAATGGCACTGCGAGTCACTTGCAGACCGAACTCTAGAGTGACCCACACTGGCCTGTGTGTAGAAGTGATGAGGTTTCAGCCTTGGGGAATTTGAGAATAAGATACTAACTTACTTTATTGTCCCTCAGCTTTGTCCAAGACTAAGAAGAAATGTAATCACTTAGGACCATTTACTCTCAGTAGATTTCTGTAAGTCAGATATGGCAGGGAGAACTCCCATCTCTTCCCCAAGTTGTATATACCATACTCATGGTTGGCTTTTTTGTTTTGTTTTGAGATATATGGTGTACATCCAGGGAGACAGGCTAAACCATTGAGGTGGTCTGCGGGGTCCAGGAACCTACTGTGTGAAATGTATCTCAGAACAAAATGACGTGCTGTGGGTAGTCTGTGTTCCTCGTGAATTTTCAACAATAGTGATCTAAAGTAACTCAGAAATCTGGAAAAGGTTGATACCCCTCACTGCATAGTTTGTACATCACCTGAAATCTTCTCTCCACTTCATTACTGGGTGTAAAGTGTAGATCTGTGTGCCCAGGAAGTTTCCTAACCATAATCTTCTCAAATGTAGAAGGCTGCATTTGAGGAAGGTAGCGTCTTCTAGTCCAGTTACTGTGCTGTTACCGTGCACACTGAAAGATTGACTTTATGTTTGGCCAGACCAGTTCCCTGCTCTATACTACTTAAGTTTCGACTTATACTATCTGCTACGTCCTTGGACAGAAAAACCTATGGCTCAGAAGTAGTTCACAGACCTCAAATAAGGGAACTTAGATGAGAGAGAACAGTGGAGGCTTCCTAGAAAGTTGGGATGAGGAAAAACTTTCCCCTTAAAGAAATCATATGTCAGACAAAGGCCAGTTTACCCCTACTAGAATGCTTTAAGAATAACTCCCAGTCATTTTGGCCTGAATCATCAGTGTAGATTTCTGTCTACTCTAGGAGAGAGCAAGGAAGAGAGGACATTTCGGAACTGGATGAATTCACTGGGGGTCAACCCATACATCAATCATTTGTACAGGTAAATTAGCCTTGCCGTCAAGATACCTACTTCTTAAGTTTCAAGTCTAGCTTCATTCAACATGAGGATATTTTCTCAAATCACAAGAATTTAGCCAACATTTGGAATGCTGGGAAATGTCCATCTGTCTTCGTTTTTAATTAGGTGACATGTAAAAAGACAGTATGATAATAGTATTTGATTATGTTATAAGAGTAAATTTCCAAATTCATACAGTAGTTGATCATGAAAATAAGAATTTATTTCAGCACTAAGATTTAGAATTAACAGTAATATCTAATACATTATTCTCATCTATACATCATTTTTTACTATAACTCAGTTTTTATTCTTATTATATCTTATTGGTACTGTAATTTTCACACATGATTTGTCTTATTTATAGAAATAATTCATTTTCCCTGGTTATTTGAATTTTAATTTTGTCTTATTGTTTGAAATTTTAAAATTAATTAAATAATAATTCTACTTCAGCATTTTAATAAAAAAATCTGACTAAACCTATTGTTTTATTTTTTTCAAAAGTACCATCATTCTTTGTCGTAAATCTCCCCACTCTCTCTCTACTGTCCCACCCCTTCTGCTAGCCTGTTCCATTCTCTCCAGTCCCTCTTTTCCATCACGCCTTTCCTGTGTTCATGACCTACACGTGCATTCACGGATAGGTTTAAGTCTAGATCGCATGTGAGGGAGTCTGCTCACTTCATGGAACACCACATTCTCCATTTACACCTATTTTCCTATGCGTGTCCTAATTTCATGCAAGGCAATCTTAATTTTTATCATTATACTGAGGATTGAGCTTTATGTATGAATGGTGAGCATTTTACCACTGAGTTAGATCCCAAGCACTGAATGTCTGAAGTTTATTCTTTAAAGCTGAATGAAAGTACACTGTGTGTGTGGATCATATGCACTGTGTCTGTCCTTCTATGGTAGACATCCAGGCTGGTTCGTATCTTGGCTGTTATGAATTCTTTGAGATCATACTCAGAAGTGGCACGATAAGATAGTATAGTTACTCTAATTTTTTTTTTAGAAACGTCTATACTGATTTTCATAGCAAGTGCACATTGATAGGGCTAAAACATTATTTACTAAATTATTTCCTATGCTTTCTGCTAGTGATAAAATGTGTCTCTTGAGGCACGGGTGAGAGAAAGCATTTATTTTCTCTTTATTATAGATCATAGCCTTGATAAAAATGCAAAATAATAATCCTACTTCAGCATTTTTAATTAAAAAATAAGCTAAATTATCAATCATTTATATACCAAAGAAACACCTTCAAGAATGAGTTGAGCATATAAACTAAAGATTAATGTTGAGCATATAAACTAAAGATTAATATTTTAGCAGAAACCCTTAGTATCTTGTAGAACAATTAATATCAGTCTTTTCAGGCCAAATTTAATATATCTGATGACGGTCCAGGAGTTCACAGTAAGGTTAGGTGACTCAATCGTATATTTTTATAATACGAAACATTTGTTTTCGAGTTTATAAAAACAGTGGCAACACAAATCTTTAAATGTGTGCAAGTGTATGAGTGTGTATATAGGCACAGATGCCTCAGAAACATGAGAAAGATGGGACAGATTCTTAGGTTGAGAGTTTGAGGTCCAGTGAAAGGTCTTGTCACTCATAAGCTTCAGATGACTCTCTGTGTGTGTAGAGGCTCATATCCACCTGTAGCATGTTTGACAATAATAGCACCAGCAATCTGCCCTTCCTGATAGGCGTTTCCTTCTGTTTTAGTGACCTTGCAGATGCCTTGGTGATCTTTCAGCTCTATGAGATGATCCGCGTGCCCGTCAACTGGAGCCATGTCAACAAGCCTCCCTACCCTGCCCTTGGAGGGAACATGAAGAAGGTGAGCAGAGCGACTGTGGCCGTGTTGCTGTTGCTCTGATATAACGTCAACAGTTTAGTTTCTTAAATGTCAGTGTGTGGTTTGTGCCTGTAGATTTAAATCAACTCAGAATGGGCTTATCATAATGGGTTCTTCATAAGCTCGGTTAAGCGTTTAGAAAGACGAAGGCAGTCCTTCTAGGCAGACACTTCATTACACTGTTTTCATCCTTAACAGGTTGTGGTACTTATGTTCTTTGAGATGCACCCTGAGTGCACTCTTCTGCTGTAATTGCCACAACTTGCTAAGTCTTAACAGCGAGCTCATTCGTTTATTCAGCAGATACATTTTGATTTCTTACTGCGCTTACTAACAGTGCAGTGCATGTTGAAGAAAAGCACAAGTCATGGGCTGGTGCTTAGGAAACCCTGCGTAAACGATGGTGCTATGTACACCAGCGACTGTGAGCGAAATGAGTACTGTGGGCTTTTAAAAGAAAAAGGCCACCTGTTAGCCTATCCTAATGGCGTCACGTAAGGGGTTGGACGAAGGGAAGGAAATGGGTAGTGGTGGGAAAGTACGTGGCTGGGAAATGAACTCATGTTTGTGACAGCTCTAGAATGACTTTGGTAATATATAACAAGACTATTTGATGCAGTCCTTTGACCATATAATTTCAGCTTCTTGACTCATGAAAACCTAGGAAGTTGGACTGGGAAGATGGCTGTCAGGACATTGTTTGCTGTGCAAACACAAGGACCCGAGTTCAGTCCCCATGACCTGTATAAAAACCTGGTGTGATGCTGTGCACCGAACTTGAAACCAGATGTTACCCCAGACACCTCCACCCTGTTCTGTACATTAGCTCTAATTTGTGGTTTCCTATTTGCCACTGGTTGTATTGGCCCCGTCTCCTTTCTCACCATCGTCTCTCCTAAGAATTTGCCTTTACTGAAACACGCATGTTTCACACAGAAGCCGTGACTGTAGTTAATTGGAAAGGTTTCCGTTCATCCTCACTGTTCCCTCTTCCTGTTCATGTTGTTACATGTGCTACGTGTTACATTCACAAGCTAGAAATTCATTTAACTTATGATTATATACATCTCCATAGCGCTTATTTCTACTAAATATGCTAAACATGGGTAACTCTGAATACTAGAATTGTTTTTGCTTTTTAGTAAAAATTATTAATTTTTTTTTCTTTTTTCTTTTTTTCGGAGGTGGGGACCGAACCCAGGGCCTTGTGCTTGCTGGGCAAGCGCTCTACCACTGAGCTAAATCCCCAACCCCAAAAATTATTAATTTTGAGTGTAAGTGTGTGAGTGTGTGTGAGTGTGTGTGTGTGTGAGTGTGTGTATGAGTGTGTGTGTGTGTGTGAGTGTGTGTGTGTGTGTGAGTGTGTGTGTGTGTGTGTGTGTGTGTGTGTGAGTGTGTGTGAGTGTGTGTGTGAGTGTGTGTGTGTGTGTGTGTGTGTGTGTGTGAGTGCGTGTGTTTGTCAGTGCATCTCTGGCTCAACTATTTTGAATGGATCCTTGACTTACTTTTGAAAGAAAAGCAATTATACTATTTTTCTTAGTGTTCATTCCGAAGTGTAGCTAAGAAGCACCCTCTTCCTACTGGTATAATAAGATTTTAAGAATCAGGGCTGGAGAGATGGCCCGCAGTTGAAAGCACTGGTTACTCTTCCAGAGGACCTGGGTTCAGTTCCCAGCACCTACATGCTGGCTCACAACCATGTCTAATTCTCGTTTCAGAAGCCCTAATGTGCGCTCTGGTCTCTTCAGACACTGCATGCATGTGGCAAAACGCCCAAGTACTAAGATAAAAGGAGGAAGATAAAAATATTTTAGAGCTTACATTTTCACTAGAGCAGACATACTTCAGGTGGGGCTGTGGTGATGGTTGAGTGGGTAAAAGCCCTTTCTACAAGCCTAGGACCTGACTTCAAATCCCAGGCATTCACATACAAAGTGGACATTAGTACCTGTGTCTATAATCCCCGTACTCTCATAGAGAAGTTGGGGAGGGGGTCACCTAAAGCTTTAGGGCATGCAGGAAAACAGGCTGGAAGGCAAGGACTAATACCTGAGGTTGTTCTCTGACCTCCACATGTGTGCCGTAGTGTGCACATGCCCCATTCATACACATGTGCACACATACATACATATATACAACTGTAATCCCAAGGACGGAAAATTGCAAAGTGAGAAATGAAAAGCATACTCTGTACATACGTCACTAGATGGTGACTGGTAAGAAACCTCTGGAGACCGGACCAAAAGTTTTAGAAAGGACTTAATGGAGTCCTATGACTAGAAGTAAGTAAGTAGGTGGGGAAATGATTTACTTGGCCTTTGTCCTACTCACCATGACCAAGGCAACTCTTATAAAAGAAAGCATCTACTTAGCATGCTTACACATTCAGGGCCAGTCCATGATCAGCTTGGTGGGAAACAGACAAGCAGGGGGCTGGAACAGTAGCTGAGAGCTTCACATCCTGACTCACGGGCAGCAGGGAGAGAGAGAGAGGCGCTGGGCTTGCTGTGGAAACCTCAGCACCCACCTCCAGTGACACACCTCCTAACAGTTCATTAACAGTTCATCAGCCAGGGACTAAGCATGCTCTTATATGAGACTATGGGCGCCATTATTCAGGCCACCACAGTGTTTACAAATCAGATTTTTACCGTAGAAGCCACTGTGCTGAGAACCAAGCTGAAGGGTGGTTCAGTTAGATTATTTAGTTAGACTTTGTGATGCTCCAGATTGAACCCAAGGTCTTTCTGGCACTAGGAAAGCACTCTCCCACTGAGCTCTCTCAGTGTGTGACAGTATTCATTCCTGGGGCAACTTGAACAAGCAAACATCTCACTCCAGATAGAGAACTGATGACAGACCAAAGAGAGGATTCCATCAAAGTCCAGATTGGTGAACCAATGGGTTTTATTGGGGTCATTTACAGGAATACAAGTGTGGGCAAGGGGTTCCTTACAGGAGCAGGAAGGACTCAGACACAGCTCACCAAGGCCCACCCGAGCACCAGTGACAGCTCACGAAGCCCGAAACAGAGCTCACTGTACAGCCTGCAGGTTGGGGTCTCTCTTCAGGCGGCTCGGCTGGTCTGAGCAGCTCCGTTACTCTGAGAGCATCTCTCAACAGTCCTTTTTGATTGAGTAAGCTTGGAGAGGGAGGAGCCCAGTGAGTCTGGTCATTTTCAGGGACTCCCTGAATTTGAGCCCCCCCACGCCCAGAATGTTTCATTTCCCTGTAGAATGCCCTATGTCTTCGGAAACTTCCCTTCCGGGCAGAATATATCATTTAGGAGGGAACTGCTACAGAACAGCCACATCCCAGACAAAGCCTTTGCCGATCAAGTGGACAAAGACCCGAATGTCAAAGAGTGCACAAGATAAACATTTTTAGCCATGGACTTTTCATTAATAAACTGTGCAAGCTATGGTCAGGTCTTCAGGGTTCAGCCATCTTCCCAATCTAGGTCAACCCCGTCCCCGGGAAGTGGGTGTCACTGTTTCACTTGGTTACTGTGAAATAACATTCGGTCACATACAATGTCCTTGCTGTCACAGGCGGTTGGACTAGTTGGCACCGCCTGGGAATGTTTTTGAGATCTGTCTTTATGCTAACAGTTAGCTCTATGTGCTTCCAGATTGAAAACTGCAACTACGCAGTTGAGCTCGGGAAGAACGAGGCCAAATTCTCTTTGGTTGGTATCGCCGGGCAGGACTTAAATGAAGGGAATGCAACACTTACCTTGGCTCTGGTGTGGCAGTTGATGAGAAGGTAAAGGTTTGTGTCTTTACAGTAACACAGCTTCCTCCAGCAAACCATCTGAACCAAATACCTAGCTATTTCTGGAGACTCATGAACCTAATATACAATGTGAAATAAATTAATCCTGTAGGAGATTTGCGATTGGTTATACATTTTCAAAATTATGTGGGCTGATCTCTAGCAATATAATCACTTAACATCAGTGCCTTTTAAATGGCTTTGTAAGGAGTTGTTTTAAATTTTAAAAACACTATCCGGTAGTACTTGGCTTTGATTAGTGAGTTTTATAACCTTTGAATGTAAGTAAGTGCAAATGCCAGGCTAAAGTTGGGAACTTTTGGAGATGGGAACTTGCCGTCCTCCAGCTTCAATCCCACGGGTGCTGGGGTTCCAGGTGGAAGCATCGATTGCTTGGCTGTTCCGGAAGGGTTGATGTGTGCTCTGTGTGAGAACAAATTCCTCCCCCTTGTCTCAAGTTCATCGTTTCTGTTGCAGATACACGCTGAAAGTGCTGTCAGACCTGGGAGAAGGTGAAAAAGTCAGTGATGACATCATTATTAAATGGGTCAATCAGACCCTTAAAAGTGCAAATAAAAGTACTTCTATTTCCAGCTTCAAGGTAATTGAGAAAAATTTTAAAAATTATATCTAAGTTTAATGGAAGGGGTTTTTAATGAGAATTACCTTAGCGAGGTTCAGAATTATATTAGTATTAGACATATAAGCCTGGACTTTAGAAAGCATGTACCACCTAGAGATAATTAGAATTCTTGTAGTTTTGATTGGTTATCTGTTGGAAGCAAATGCAGATTAGTGCATTTAATGTGGTGATCTGATGTTAGAAATAGAACTGAGCCAAAAATCCAGTTGTCAAATGTAAAAAAGAATCTCCAAGGCATTGGTTGTTTATATAGGACCTGTGATGTTTTGTGCTCCTAGCAGGGGTCTCTGAGGTGCACATCATGTTCAAGGCCCACAGAGCCGGCCAAACCGATTCAAGTGGGGATTGAGCAAACTGGTAGGAAAACAGTTCTTCCCATCCGGCTTCATGGTGCACTTAACACTTCCCTCTGAGCATTTGAGGATGACTCATAAAGCACGGGCATGCAGCCTGCACACACATACACAGCCACTAATCCATGCATCTTCATTGTGTTTGCATGCAAGTTGGTGTTAGCTATGAGTAAGCATGTCTGCCTGAACACACCCATTCAGTGACCCTGTGTTTGTGATTTTCATTATGTTTTTAAAAGCCCAGCAGTTTCTACTTTAAGAATACCTTTTAAAGTGCCAGTAGATGAAGCCCTAAGCTATATTATACTTAACGCATCTTTATTGTTTTCTCTGCCTTCAAGTTTTGTATTTAACTGTGTTTAAGAGTAGCAGAAGTGGCATATATTGATGAATTCAGTCACTTTATAAAAAGGAAGGCTCCACGCAGTTTAAACAGAATAGATCTTGGGAGAGATACTGCCTGGGTCCTAATTCAAGTGCATCCTTTTTTCTTCATTTTTAGCTTGGAAGGCCCTGTGATACTATTGTTGGTTGATTTTTTTTAAACTAACTTTCAGTCTGTGATTTGTCTCCATGTTTTAAATATGAAATTTTACAATTTTAAATGTAAAATAGGAATGTGGTATAATACAGCATTCTCTAGTTGGTCATCTTTGAAAATATTATGCTAATGCTATATACACTTGCATACGTTCTAATACTTATTTTAAAAATCAGGACGGTAGAATGCTTACCCAGCATGTAGGAGGACCTAGGTTTGATTCCAGGTAACAGCAAGCAAATAAATACATAAATAAGTAAATAAATAAATAAAGTAATCAGATACAGTGAAGAAACATCAGGGACCACAGTAATGTGTTGAAGTATTACTATTAATTATTAATTGTCTTAGATCTAGCTAAAGAAAAGGCATAAAGTATAAGAAGTGTATTTAGCCTTCAGTGTTTAACATTAAAGACATTTAATGTTAATGTTAATTTAGTGTTTAACATTAAAGACAAAACTTATAAAATGAATGTAATACTACTATGGAGTAAATTGTAAAATAAAGCAGTACAAATGATTTTGTCACGGATACAGTCTGGCTGATCTTCCCAACTCAGTGGTCAGTGAGGTGTGGACAGAGAAAGCAGGTTTGATGGTGAAGTACAGTTTATACCTTCATGAAATGGCCTGAAGAAACTCAGTATAATAAGCACTTAAAAACCTTAGGGGGTGGGGGAGGGAGAGGAAAGAGAGAGAGAGAGAGAATGAGAGAGAGAGAGAGAGAGAGAGAATACAAGAGGGGGGTACAAGTGATTTGAGCATCAGATGGAGGAGGGATTTGAACTGGTGGACAGAAAAAAAAGGGAGCTAGAAGCTAGAAGCCTCCACCTTGAATAAAGACAAGGCTGACAGGATGTTTTCTACAGCTTATTGTACAAAACAGATTGAGTCAAGATGGGGGAGAAATTTGTCCTAGATAAGGGATATTGAGTAAATGGAGTAAAGTGAAGATGGTGATTGTTTCAGAAAGAAAAGTCAGAGCATGCAGACAGGACAGGCTGGAAGCCTGGCGTGACTGCAGAGTGTAGGTAGGCCTCCCGGCAGAGCTGTTGTGAGATGGGATTTGTCTTCTTGCTTTGGAGAAGCAGAGGACAGAGCAACCAGTTCTGGATAATGGGGGCTTGGATAATTTGAGAAAACAGACAACATGTTAAAACAGAATTCAGACTTTGTGATCCATTGAGTGAAAGATGTAGTTGAAAACAGGAATATGTTCTAGAAACCCTGTGGTGGAGAAGGTTCCCAGAGAATGCGTGACCTGAGAGTGTAGCTTTACAAAACAGAGATAAGGCAGAAACTTAGATGATTGATAACCAAAGACAGGAGGTTAAGAACATGGCAGCAGTGGCTTGTCCCCATCACGGGAGGCATTTGCTGAAGGTCGTCAAGTGTTACTAGTAAGAAAATATTAACCACATTCAAGACAGATGATGTAATTAGGCACTAGAGAAGGCATATTAAGCCTTTTATTTGTAAAGATTTTCCCTCACCAAGAAGAAAAGACAGACAACAGTGAGTTAAAACAGAGACTTCAGACTTTGTGATCCATTGAGTGAAAGATGTAGTTGAAAACAGGAATATGTTCTAGAAACCCTGTGGTGGAGAAGATTCCCAGAGAATGTGTGACCTGAGAGTGTAGCTTTACAAAACAGAGATAAGGCAGAAACTTAGATGCTTGATAACCAAAGACAGGAGGTTAAGAACATGGCAGCAGTGGCTTGTCCCCATCACGGGAGGCATTTGCTGAAGGTTGTCAAGTGTTACTAGTAAGAAAATATTAACCACATTCAAGACAGATGATGTAATTAGGCACTAGAGAAGGCATATTAAGCCTTTTATTTGTAAAGATTTTCCCTCACCAAGAAGAAAGAGACGTAGTACTCCAGTGAGTAATAATAACTACAGTGAGACTGTGTAGTACTCCAGTGAGTAATAATAACTACAGTGAGACTGTGTAGTACTCCAGTGATTAATAATAACTACAGTGAGACTATGTAGTACTCCAGTGAGTAATAATAACTACAGTGAGACTGTGTAGTACTCCAGTGAGTAATAATAACTACAGTGAGACTATTCGCCCTTACTCTAAGCACTCTACACAACTCCAGGAGCAAAAGGTGAGCATCAGAGACGTTAGTAACTTGTGCTCCACCTTGAGGAAGAACTGGCTTCTTATCAAGGTGTGTCTACTCACAGATTCAAAACCAAACTCTAGTTGTATGGCCCTGGGTTTCACCTGCTACCCATGTGACTGACACATTACCCATTCAGTCCGTAAATATCAGAGCTCACTGTGTTGGGTGGGTGCCTTGTTACCGTGGCTACTGGTGTTTTCAAAGAGCTTACAGTTAGGGAAAGTACACAAATAAGAGAAGAAGCATTGCAGACTGAGGTGTCCACAGTCCTTCGTAAATCAGCTAAGGGGTGGGGAGTGGCAGTGCGTGCAGACGGCTGGTGTTTATAAACCTTGGCAGTTTACACCAGCAGCTGGGCTACATCTGTTGGTGAATGAAACAGAGTATCTGACTTTTCATTAAGTGCCTGTGTGTTCTTGGGCAAGTTCTACTGTTAGTTTCTCTGTGTTTCAGTTTCCCTAAATCCGAGATGGTGATAATGTCTGTCTTAGAGTATCGTTGCAAAACCAAATAAATTAACAAACAGAAAACAACTGTAGCATGTCTGGCACACAGAGCCGCTTGCTACACTAATGGCCCCGCCTGTATATAAATATGTGGAATGCCCGCTAAGTCTTAGGAAACTCTCATGGTCACATGCTTGTTTTCTCCACTTTTGTTTTAAAACAACAATAATAAAATATAGTATCAAATCAAAGGAAAAAGCTTATTATCTTAGAAATCAAGAATATAGAGACTATTTTTGCTTACATAATTTCTCTATGCTTAACTTAAAGGAAAAGTGCTATAAATGTATTTAGATATGGAACTAAGGATTGTCACAATATCCTCTACCCCTTTGCAATAAGATAATGTCTCAAATGATAATGTACAAGTCAGAGGAATCAGAAGATAGGTCTGTTATTTAAGGATCTGTAGAATCTTTAGAAACAAACTTTTCATTTAATTCAGTAAAAACTTTCCCCATGATAAAACATGAAAAATAGAAGGGGAAAAAATCATTGTTTCCTTTCAAGATTAAAATGCCACAAGTACGTAAACAGTCAAAATAAAGTACAATTAGGTCATTTGTATTTGAATCATAGAATGTAAGAAAAGTGAGCCAGGAAAATTTAAATTTATCCTAAAGGGCCATAGCCATTAAGTTTCTCTTTAGAACGCATCACAGCCTAGAGTCCAACCTCATGTGCAGATTAACAGATTCCTTATCGGTGAGGGAGACTAGGCTTCCACTTAGTTTCTCTGCGGTGCTGAAGATGAAGCCCGGGGTATGCCAGGCAAGCTGTACCGTCACGCCATTAACAGGGCTCTAATCGTCATTTACACAGAGGAAACAGGCACAGGTTGCCTTTCGGAATCGGGAAAGACACTAAGCGCCAGGTTCACAGTACCAGCACCATTTAGATGTCAGAGGCCTAATTTTTTTTTTAATCTTCCATTTGTACCCCAGAACATGTTTTCTTCTAGAATAAACCAAATTTATGGCCTTTCAAAGGAACCTCTTGTCACAAAACATTCCTCAAATTATTTTCAGTCATTTATTATGAAGCTGTATTTGGCCAGAAACTGTCTTTGTGCTTTGATTATATTCTAGTAGAAGTCAGGAGTCCTGTGGCATCCCCATCCGAGCTTAGGTAATGATGTGTTTTTGGCTTCAGTGTTAGAAATGTGAATTGGTTTAAGTTAAAGAGAAAGGTACTGAGCCAGTAGGTTTCCTCCACACCCACTACTGTGTTGGTATTTAACATGCCAACTTTACCCCAGAGCTGGTTGCCCTCTGAGTTGTATGGCTGATTATGAAAGAGTGTTCATCTCCTCATTCACTTTCAGAAGAAGTTGTTGATTTCTGAAAGCTGAATTAACTTAGGCTCAAATAAAGTTACTGTGGTAAACAGGATAGAACTGGGTGCTCTTCATCTCGGACTAGGAGCTTTCTACTTTATTACTGCCCGGGACAACAGGTCGCCTCCTCCTCCTCTTCCTTCCTCCTCCCCTCCTCCTCCCCCCCTCCCCCTCCCCCTCCCTCCTCCTCCTCCCCCCCCCCCTTCTCCTCCTCCCCTCCCCCTCCTCCTCTTCCTTCTCCTCCTCCTCCCTTTTCCCTCCTCCTCTTCTTCCTCCTCCTCCCCCCCTCCTCCTCCTCCCTTCTTCCTTCTCTCCCTCCCCCTCCTCCTCCACCCCTCCTCTCCTTCTTCCTCTTCCTCCTCCGTCCCCCTTCTTCTTCTTTCTCTCCCTCCTCTTCCTCCTCCTTCCCCCACCCCTTGTTTTCTACATAGGGTTTTTGGGGTTTTTTTTTTTGGTATAGCTCTGGCTGCCCTAGAACTTGCTCTCTAGACCAGGCTGACCTCAAACTCAGAGATTCACCTGCCTCTGCCTCCTGAGTGTTGGGATTAAAGACTGTGCCACCAATACCAATACTCTTTTCCTTAATTATCCCTTCCCTGTCAATTGTTTATTAATAAAGCATTTTGCCTACATGTAGTCTCGTACCATGTCCATGTCTAGTGCCTGTGGAGGTCAGAAGTGGGCTTCTGATCTCCTGAAACTGGAACTCAGTTGGTTCTGAGCCACCTCATGGGTGTTGGAAACTGAACTCAGGTCCTCTGGAAGATCAGCCAGTGCCCTTAACTGCTGAGCCGTCTCTCCAGCCCTTTCCTGTGAATTTTTAACACAGACATATATTGTATACCTCCTTATGTAGTGTGTGCTTTATACATAAAGTTTGCTTAGAATGCATGACCTACCCGTGTTCAGTTTCACTCCTAGAGCACTGGATGACAAGAGCTTTCCTTGAAGCTCACGTCCACAGGAAAGGTATGGACAGCAAAAATATGGGTTCTGTTAGAATCCAGAGAGACGAGGAGTGAGTCAGTGCTGATGGGCAAGTGGTAGAGGCTATTTTTCAACCTGAGACCAACAAACTGTTTTCCATATGTAGGCAAGTTGCAAAATCAGTTCAGATCCAGACTGTCTTTTTTTTATTTTGACTTCAATACTCTATTCCCCTAGAGTAGTTGTCCATTTTTAGTTCACTCTTGAAGTAACTACAAAATGGAATATCTTGGAGATTCCTGTTAGACTGTCACAGTTCAGATACTTTGTACTTATTGGTGGCTGTGTTAGCCATTTGATCTTTTTGGAATTAAGTACTTCATTGTTAAAAGAAGGTATCACTCATTTGCTTCCTGGGATGTAGGGTTAAAACATAACAATATTTAAATCAACAAGAATACCGTCTTTGAATGTGCAGTTTCCTTTCACTATTTCACTTTCCTTTCTGAAAATACTAAGTCGTGTGAATTCATGGTTTACAAAATATGAAATTGTTAATTTAAAACTGCACCAACTCCATCATAAAAGTTATGTTTCATAGAACAGATGTAAGAGTTGGCAAAAGTAGGAATTATCATGACCATAAATCTCATTCAGGTATGGGGCAACTCTCTATGCACTATAATTCACATGAAGACTAAAGGAAAATGGCCTATTATATGTGTCGGTTGCAGAAAAGCATAATATTAAGTACAAAGATAACCTAAAGGTTGGTTTCAGTTCTGTGACTATGACCAGAAGAGGCTGACATTTGTGGCAATTAAAGGTAAGATGTTCATGCACGTCTGTCTTTATTTCCTAGGATAAATCTATTAGTACAAGCTTGCCTGTCTTAGATCTAATAGATGCCATTGCACCAAATGCAGTCCGTCCGGAAATGATCAAGAGAGAACACTTGACTGACGAGGACAAGCTGAACAATGCTAAGTAAGCCCTTCTGGTCTCTTAGACCACTGTGATGTTCGTCTTCTAAAATCCTTACAAGGGCATTCTTACCCTTTAAAGTACAGTTTCTGTGGGGAAGTATGATTTTAGAAATAATCTTCCTTAACCTTTTTTGTTAAGTTAATCTTACAAAAAAAAAAAAAGATTCTTCTGTTAAAGGAACAAAAGATAGATAACAAACCCCAAGATGTCTGTCTTTTCTTTTCAAGATACGCCATTTCAGTTGCTCGGAAGATCGGCGCCCGGATATACGCACTGCCTGATGATCTCGTGGAAGTGAAGCCGAAGATGGTGATGACAGTGTTTGCCTGCTTAATGGGAAAGGGACTGAACAGACTGAAATAATGAACCATGTACTGTGACCTGTCACATTACACGCATCAAACGTCTCAGTTTACAGAATTTTGAAATGTAGTGGGTATCAAATCAGAATATCTGTCTGCTCCAAACAGTTCTGTGTCCAGTAATGAATAATATCTTGTCCATACCAGTTAGAATTTGTTAATCTGTTTTTTAGATAACACAATTACTTTAACAATCAACACCAATTCAGGAATGTTTTCCTCAAGCTGCTATTTCATAATTATTTTATTCCCTAAGAGTCTTACCAAATAAGACTAATCATTCATTTTTTGTGGCTCAAAAAAGACCTGTATAAAGTTTCGTCAGATCCTTCTATTAAATTTGTTTGGATTTTTTTGATGTGTTATTTAATTTTGATTAAAAATGTACCTAAAGTCGTAATCTAACTTTAATTCTTTCGTTTTTCCTCCTTAACTATGTAAAGCGATCTAAAATTTTCTGTAAATTTCTATATCATATAAAAACTTAAAAGGATAAATATCATTCGTCAACATTAAACTTTTTTAATATGAGAACTAATTCTTGAATAACCCCCAAGGTTCCCTCTCTTGTATAAGCTCTGGAAGCATTTTACTTAAAGTTTGATTATAACTCCATTGCCTCTTTACGTGTCCTAGTTTGATAATATAGCTTTATCATCAACATCTAGCGTAATATTATATGTTGGTAAGATGTTATATATGTATTCCTCTAAGTCATCTGAGATACCCAGATTTTCTTAAATGGTATGTATTAAGTGGTCAGCCAGCCATTAAGTATTTATTTTGCCCCCCACAATGTGTGTGACACTTTTCAGTTGTGGATATCTGATATGTGAAGATATGTTTTGCAGATATTAATTATGAATGTGAACACAGTTATTTTTCACCTAATTGCTTTCAAATACTTTCAGCCAAACATTGGATAGAACGTCCCAACCGATACTGATCCCTATCCTGTTAGCATCACATTACACTTCCTGGTTTTAGTCTATAGTGAAACCTACATAATTGGAATCTGCCCACCAAATAAATGGCTTCAGTAGAAAGGTGTGTATAAAAGCTAATGTCCGTCGTTGTCGTTTTTCATGGTTTTCACAGCCCTGTGTAAACTGGAAACGTTTAAGGTCTGTGTTCCTCGGGAAGAGTTAAAGCTTGTAGGCTCTTTTCCCAGCATCCTTAGCGGTAGAGAAATTCTGTTCTCCATAGTTGAAGCCCCAAACTAGCTCCCCCCACCTTCCACTTTAGTGCCAGTGAGCAATACTGCTTTGCAACGGAAGTGCTGTCACTTCTCTGTGTGAATGAACGCCCACCTCCTCCTTGTCCACTGACCAACATACATCGGGAGCGAGAGTGTCTGTGTGCTTAGGCTAGACTTTTTTAAATGAACTAACAGGTGGGATTCTGAAATATATTCTTCTACATGAAATTTCTTTGCCTTTTATATTTTGATGATTGTTTTCTTATGTGAAGATATAAGTATGCTTCTGCTATTTTCCTGAGATGATTTAAATCGCGCCTCTCTTGATTTTTTTCCACTGTCATACTTACTAAAATCATCTGATTTACATGGAATTTAGCACTTTAAGGTGTTCTTTTTCTCATGAAGTATATTTAATAAAAATGCCGTGTATGTAGGATGTGTGTTTATTTGATTTAAAGAAAAATATAGAAAGAAAAATATAGGACCTTCAATATTGATCTGTTATGAGCTTATTCCCCCACAAAAGCCTCAGCTCCTAAATGAAGTAATACAAAAGCTGTGTTTCTTTAGGGTTTTTTCTTTCATATAAGAAAAAACTTTTCAATTCTAAAATTTTAATGGTTTTATTAGTGTGTGTGTGTGTGTGTGTGTGTGTGTGTGTGTGAGATGCCTGTGTATGGGCATGCATGCATACAAGTGGATATCACAGGACAGACTTGTTGGGTCAGTTTTCTCCTTACACCTTCATGGGATTTGAACTCAGGGTTTGAGGTTTGAACAAGCAACACTTTTGTCCACTGAGCCACCTCACCAGCCCTCATATGAAGACATTTATTAAAGACGAACTATGTGAGACAACTTAGCTTGTGGTGAAATCATTTGAGTGGATAAAAATACTTAGCACAAATTTATTGTTTCCAGTGTCCAAATACCAAAACTAGATTCTTGGGCCTCCACTAAGAAAAGTAGAGTCAATCTTTTGACCTCCCTCCTAGTAGAGACAGTCAGCCAGTAGCAAGAACTAAGAAGAAATAGTGAGAAGGCAGTGGAAGGAGGGAGGGGGGA
This sequence comes from Rattus rattus, assembly GCF_011064425.1. NCBI lineage: Eukaryota > Metazoa > Chordata > Mammalia > Rodentia > Muridae > Rattus > Rattus rattus. The sequence goes on along the minus strand of NC_046161.1, from coordinate 87,208,283 downwards.
GATTTGCTGCAGACCAACTTGAGCAGAGGGAGAGGTTATCTGAGAAGCGAGGTAAGGGCTCTCTGAGGGAAAAAAATTTTTTTGGACTGTGTTCAGCCGTGAAATGCAAAGAGTTGAGTGGGCACTATGAAAAAGAGACAGACAGATGGACAGATGTGCTCTTCAAGTCACAAAGGGAAGAAGGTCATGAAAATATATAAACAGGACCCTTCGTGTAGGACTGAATGTAAAAATGAATTTCTTTCTCCTCTCTGGTTGGAGCTGTGATTGCTCTTTTGTTTCTTTGGTGTTTTACCTCTGACCTGAAGGAGTTGCTTGGAGTAGCATGCTATTTTGAATTTTTGCATACCATTGTACATCATAACTCCAACATTGCTCTTCATCTCACATATGCCAAATACGTAGGTGTTGTTAGAATGTCCCAATTTATGCATGTCTGCTGAGCAGTTTAATTGTATCTGAACAATACAAAAACCTGTATTATAACACCAGTTTGCCTGAAGTAGGTTCTCTAATGCTTTGGAAGGTTTCCTAAGATTACTACCAAAGGGGGTTGGAATTCCCTCTAATCTTAGAAATTAATCCAGTCCCGTAGGAGTTCTTTGGATAAAGAATCTGTGTATGGCTGTGAGTTCTTTTATCATTTGAGTTCGTTACCTCAAATACTAAAATTTTGGATGGGTCAGAGTTAGAGTTCTGCTACTGACTAAACGTTTTGCTGAGCAACAACGGAAGTGCAGAATTAAGAGTGTTCCTCTCTTCCGCTGGTCTCACCTTGAGCATCTTGGAAATTTCACCAAATACATACACTTAGAACTGTATTAAACATTACAGGACAATGGGGGAGATTGTCTAGGAACAAAAACTAGAACAACTTGAGATCATAGTTTATGTTAAACACAGAAAATGTTTGAAAAAAATGACTTTGGCATCAAAGGCTTTTAGAGGACATCTAGAAAGAACATTGGTTTAAAAATTAGGAAATTAAATGTTGAAAGAGAAAGTAATGGAACAAAGCAGTCTGAATGGGAGAGGAAGTATTATTCCCTTCAAATTTAAGTACATTTATCTATTGCTTTAAAAATCTAAACCTTAGAGTTCAGATTTTCCCTCTAGCGTTGACTGCAGAAAGCAATACAAAATTATTGAAAAGATGTAGTTTTCAAGTCACATTTGCTGAATGTCAGACAGCTGTTGTCTAAATAACATACCTCTTAAAATTAGTTGTGATTAAATGTAACAAATCCAGTGAAAGGACCTGTATGGAGAGTAAGTCCTAAACTGAGCTTATGTAACAGTTATGGTCGCCTTTAACTTAGATACAAATACATAAGTGACTTTAAAAATATCAGGAATATTAGACCATACTCAATCACGAAGATTATTTCCTAAACGGCTTTTAGGAGCAAGGAGAATGTAAACACAAACTCCCAAATCAGGTTGCTTGGCCAGGCTTTAGGACAATTCCGTAAGGGATTTCAAGTAAATGTTAATCCCTCAGAAGCTCCGCGGCACACTGCAGTGTATTTACTTTCTGTGCTGCTGCAGCACCACCACCGCGCTCAGGTGCTCAAAGACGCTGCAGACGCGCCCAGGATGCTAGGCGACCGACCAGAGAGGCGCGTCACCCCTGAAGCCCCGCCCTGCCTCACCCAGCCCCTACAGACCCCGCCCCCGAGCCCGGCTCCTTCGCAGGCCCCGCCCCGGTGTCGTCGCCTCCGCGGGGCTGAGGATGACGTGAGGAGAAAGCCGCGAACCTCTGTCTCCTGCGGGTGCTGCTGGGCCAGCGGTTCCCACAGCTCCGGAGCCAGACGTACTGCAAAGCGCTCCGCCGAGCTCCTCCGCCGGCCGGCGGCCTCCTCACTCCCTCCCAGGCCGGGCCGCCTCCTGCGCGGCCCCTGCGGCTCCTGGCACGGCCCCGCGCTCGGCTGCCGCCCTGGCGCGCTCCACTCTGTCGTCCCCGGACGGGCGCGGACCAGCTCGACCCGGGCGCCGGCGGCTGGGCAGAGGGCGCTGGCCCCGGGGCCGCGCCAGTGCGGCCACCAACCTGGGGCTGTCGGTGGAGGGCGAATGCTGGTTCCGGGGCGAGGCGACGCCCTTCGGGGCCAACGGGCCGCACACAGATGTGGCGGTGGGAACGACTCACCCGTTTTCCAGCAGCTCTGGGTCGGGGTCGGGGTCGGCGCCCATGGGGGCCCCGCCTCCCTCTCCTGGCCTGCCCCCGTCCTGGGCCGCTATGATGGCGGCCCTGTACCCGAGCACGGACCTCTCGGGCGTCTCCTCCTCCTCCCTGCCTTCCTCCCCATCCTCCTCATCGCCCAACGAAGTGATGGCGCTGAAGGATGTGCGAGAGGTGAAGGAGGAGAACACCTTGAATGAGAAGCTTTTCTTGCTGGCGTGCGACAAGGGTGAGAGCTAGGCCCCCTTCGCCACCTCAGGACACCCCTAGCACCCATTCCCTGGCTTCGGCCCCTGCCTCAACTTACTCCTGGCACTCTGGCTTTTTTCTTGCGTGCAGCGGCTGTTCCCACATCAGTGCAGCCCGCAGGACTTCTGCCTAATTGAGCTGGAGCAGCAGGCAGGTAGGGCGGGGGTGGTGGACTCCCGCAGGTGGGATGTTGCGGTGAGGAGGCGGGAGTCTTGATCCCAAAGTTGCTCCACTTCTGTCACTGATAAACTCTAGTTTGGAGTTACTTCTTCCTTTGGAGTCAGAGGCTAGTTTTGGACCTTCTAATCCGAAAATTCTACCAATTTCCCTTATGATTTCTCTGATTTATGGGCTGTCACCTTGTAGGTTTTTTTTTTGTTTGTTTGTTTGTTTTTTAAAGACTTTTCCTTCGGTTTAGCATCAAACAGCGAGTGCCTTAGCCTGTTAGAGTTGAGTGGTATCCCATTATCCTAAACACAAAATAATACGAAATAAGGCTAAGCACGAAAAAAGACACGAACTTTCCCCAAATTTCTGGAACCCCCTTGAGTGTTGATATTTATTAGGGAGAAAGGTTTATTGCTTCAGAGAGTTGGAAGGAGGCAAAGGTAGTAAAAAAAAGAAGTAAGTGTGGGCGAAATAATGTGGAACATGCAGTTTTTGAGTGTAGAAACTGACCAGTTTATGCCCACATGAAAAGACAAGCGTGGTTTCAAGTGGTGGGGGAGTGGGGACTTGATTGCTCTCAGATGGCGTTTATCTCCTGCCTGAAGGAAAAGTATTAAAACATTCTCATTCCTCGACTAAGCAGTTGGATGTTGAAAGTCTGTGTTTATTTGGGACAACTTTGTTGGAACCATGTAGACTTCTGAAACCTACTTCTGGAGGCCAGCTCACACTATGGTAAAACTAGTGACAGACGTTTTTGTTTTTATTCACATATAGTTAAGTCAACAACATCTCCCTAAACTTTTTAAAGCATTTGGGACAGGTTTGTTTGTTTGTTTGTTTGTTTTACATGACTACGCTTAATCTTAGCCAGGCCAAAAAGCAATCCCTTCTTAACATTTCACCAAGGAGTTAGAGATGGGATGGATGGGGAGGGCAGACTTTTATTTGTCCCCTGGATTCATCCTAATTGTCCTCTGTCACCTTTGTGGTAGGCTCGCTACATTGCAAGGAAGGATGCTTTGATTAAGTTTCTATAGCTGCTTTGCATACCTCAGGGCTCAGGATGCTTTCAAAATGTGCTACATTTCCTGGAGAATATACGGCCGCTGTTGTATTAACACCTTCCTTAATATCTTTAGTGGGACTTTCTGTTTTCCCTATTTGGGAGGAGATTTGAAGGGTGTGAGGTTAGGGAGGAGAGTGGTTTGGGCAATTAAAAAGCAGAGTCCCGGGGCTGGGGATTTAGCTCAGCGGTAGAGCGCTTGCCTAGCGAGTGCAAGGCCCTGGGTTCGGTCCCCAGCTCCGGAAAAAAAAAAAAAAAAAAAAGCAGAGTCCTGAGTATTGTTGAGAAGTTGTAATTGGTAGTCAGCAGCTAATATAAAGATGTGTATGATGAGGGAAATAATTTGCATAAAGGAGAGGTGATGAGAGTGTAATTAGCAAGTATATTCTGTACAGCTCACAAGGGTCACTCGTTACAGAACTTAAGCAGAAATTTTGTAAATCACCAAAGCCGTAGAATGCACCAGTTGAGATGTGTACCCTGGGAAGTGGTTCACAGTTGCTTTAATGAGGATGGTGGGGCAGCTAGCTGCCTTGCTGGCACATCTACTGGCCTCATGGTGTGTTTCTGTTGATTATTTTTAGCTTGCTGCTCCTTGCCATGCTATCAAAATATATACATGAAGTTCTTAATTGTTTTAAGGCATTGGACAAAAAGCTCTATCAATGAGTTACTGATGTCAACTTACTGACTTCATTAGGATTTTTTTTTTGTAATAAAGATGTTTTCTTTATGTACAGTAGTGAGGAACAATGAGGGTGAAAATGTATGTTTATGTACATAATAGATCTCTCTGAGCCAATGTTCAGTTTAACTTAAGTGGCCTAGACGAGATTTGGAAGGTAGGACATCCCTAGTTCTCTCTCTCCTGGGAAGTTAAAAGCAAATTACCCACGTAAACCATCAGTGCATTGTGTGTTATGAGGCTGAAGGACGTTTAAAGGTTAAATATGAAGGCACGAGCACTGTTTTAATCCAAGTTTCTCTTGCCCTTAGTATTATAAACTTCAGATGGATTCCACCAAATTTAATGATGCTGAGAAGCCTAAGACTAGGAGTGATAGTTTAATACAGGAAATGAGAAGTTCAAATGTCACTTAGAGGCAATAACTCATAACATTAAAAAGCCAAAGTGAACATTAGGACCCAACCATTCCTGCACCAAAGCATTTACTTGTGAGTTTCAGTAGGATTCCTTTGGTTCCAATGCTTTTTCTTAATCTTTTTTAATAATAAGTGGAGATATTATAAATAGAATGTTATAATTCCATGTTGAATGTATTTTGTAGAAAGTTGGTTTGAAAAGATTTATACATTTTTTTTTTTAAACACAGAAGGTTTCCACATTTCACAACTATCCTCAAATCTGATTTGGGTCTGTAGTCCATCTTGGTCTGTAATCACTCTGTAAGTAGCCTAGGCTGGCCTCAAAGGTGCAGCAGCCCTTCTGCTTCTGCCTCCTGGGTGCTGGAATTATAGACATGAGCCACTGCATGTAGCAAAACTGATCAACATTAATGCTGTTGTCGTTTCACTAATGGTGAAATTTATCACCATATGTGGGAAAGCCAAATGAGAAGCCAGTGAGGAAGTACACCTTTCCTAACTGATATTGTAACATTTCTCTACTGTATTTCTCTCAAGGATTTATTGGAGTTGGGCAGAGGAAATTTATCATTGAGATACATACTATCACATATACTAGCCCAGTTTCCAGTGGATTTCATAGAGCCCAGTAAAATTCATGTCCATTGAGGATGTTAGAAAGCTACAGGTTTTAAGATTAATATGCTTTGAACTTAACAGAATGGATTGAAGAGAAAGGGCTAGAACATGGGTGATTAACTGATCCCTAAGCCAAATCTAACTCTTTTTGCAAAGCCTGTGAGCTAAGTCTGGCTTTTACATTTTTTATTTTAAATACTTGGAAATATTTCTAATTAAAAGAAAAATTTTATAACAAGAAAGTCCTATGAAATATGAAAAGTTTTATTGGAACACATCCTCATTAGTTTCCATATGCTCTGTGTCTGCTTTGATGCGAAAGGGTCTGAGTACACTTGTGACTGAGATGCCATGTCCCACAAAACGTAGCAAATTTTAGTGCCTGGCCCTTTTTCAGAACAATTTTGTTGACCCCATTTGTTAAAGTATAAAGCATTGTATGAGTAATACAGAAAAGAATCCAATGTGAACTGAATCCAACTTCATTTTGGATAAAGGAAACTAGTTGTTTAAAGGGTTAGAGAGGAGTATGAATAGGGGTTCAGGGAAGTGAAAAATTATAAAGCAGCAAGGAAAATTTACAAAAAGTGGGTGCTTGATTTATGGGAAACCAATGTGGACTTGCTATCTGGCACTAAGGGGGCTTAGATGGTTATCCTTTCAGAAGGGCCAGTAAACAGGCCTCCATCTTCAATGCTCAAATGAACTGAGAGTGACACATTGGCAGCCATGACTTTTCCAGGGAATGCATTTACAGAGAGTCAAGCTAGTAATGCAACCTAGAGCTATTAAAAAGCATGTTAATGTTTTGTCCAAGTCTTCATGGGCTATGATTGAAGCCTGGTGGGGAGGGGGAAAGAAGCATTAGCTTGCTTAGGATTTGGTGAAAGAGAAAACTTTTCAGTAGGCATATCAGTCAAGAGTCTTTCACTGCCCAGAAGGGTGGTATCGGTTTGGATGAGGGTTAGCTATGTCACAGGGACAGGGAAATAAGCATGGGAGATGCTCTAGAGATTGGGCTGAGGTACTTGCTGTTGCATTGGTGCAGTAGCTATGGAGTCGACTGAAAAAATATTTCTTTTTTCTTTGTTGAACAAAGACAAGTATCTAGTGGCTAGGGAGGTAGCTTGGCAGATAAAGTGCCTGCTGTGCAAGCCTGAAGGTAGGAGTTTGACTCTCCAGCTTCCATGTAAACAGCAGAGTGTATTGGAGAGCCTGTAACTCTGGGCAAGCAAATCCCTGGAGCATGGTGGGAGCCAGTCTAGCCAATCAGTGAACTTTGAGCTCAGGGAGAGACCTCCATTGGCAGGGGCTGGGGAGATAGGGTGGAGGTAGAGGAAGACCATCCTGGACCTCTAGGCCCCTCATTGGAACCCACATAGACAGGAATATTCACACATATACTTCTCACAGACACACAAATAAAGTTAAAGTTTAAGAACAACTATATCATGACAGGAGATGTGACTTGCAAGCAGTTTCCCTAGGCAGGAACAACATCATGTGGCATAGCAGGCATTGTTACTGGCATCTGGGCTGTTAGCCGGCCCTTTCCTACAGTGTGTATTCGTCCTCACAGTGAACAGCTTTCTTGTCTTTACGATATATCGCTTAAATGACTTGCAAATATAAACTGTAGTTATGAAGGAACAGTAAAGAAGCGGCTGAAAGTATTACAGAATTAATGAAACTAAATAACCTTAGATGTAGATCCCCTGGATAGCAGAGCAAGCTTTATGGATAGCATTTTCCTGTCCCTATGCTTAGAGTCAGATTTATCTGAAGTATTTTTAAATGTTACTTTTTAGCAGTAGTGATTACTGGGTTATTTGGCCACTCTTGGTATAGCTGAAGAGTTAAGAACATCACTTCATCAGTGGAATTTAAATGTTAATTGATGCTATGGGAGAGTTATTTCATGACTACTTTTTTATTCTTGAGAGACCTAAGGAGATGTGTTGTCAAGAAGACTTATTATTCAGCTTTTAAAATGTACAGGGACTGTTAGCAGACATTGCAAATAATAGAAAGCTTTCAGTTTTCACAAATGAAATCTGCTATCTTAGTTGCAATATTGTTTTTCTTACTCATTTAGTCTAATGTTTTCTCTCTGTGCATCATGAAATTCTTCTTCTCTCCCTCCAGTTTCCACTCTGATCATCCTGTCCAATCTTACTCACAGACATCTAAAGAGGAACTACATGTAAAACCGTTTGTTTTGTGTTTACAAAAGTAAAATGAAACAACTATCCCACTGCTGTCTTTCTCTAACGAGAGTTGCCCTTGGGTTTTATTTCTTTTCTCCCCCCCCCCAGTCTCATTAGTGGGCAAATATAATAGGCCTTTGGTGACAGCTATTCCCATTTTCCTCACATGGGATGACAATTTTGTGGTGGCAGAAGACACCCTACCTGCTCCTGGTAGATCAAGTAGTCATAATAGGCTCAACTTGGCTTTTTGTGAGCTGAGTGTTTTCTGATTATTAATACTCTACACCTTGTCTTCCTTAACAAGATGGTGTGTGTGTGTGTGTGTGTGTGTGTGGGTGTGTGTGTATGTGTGTGTGTGTATGTGTGTGTGTGTAAGAGGGAGGGAGGGGGAAAGAGGTGTGGAGGGAGGGGAGGGAGGAGGGAGGAGTAAGATCATTTAGGTGCCCTTATTATACATACGGTCATGTTCATATCACGCTTTAAATGTATGCTTTTCCTCTTTCTAATATCTTCTACCTCTGGTCTCCATTTTAATCAATCTGATACATGAGTAAATGTGTATGTATTTGAGATCTAAAACTAATTTCTTTTTAAGTTTCATTTTATTTTTCTATAGTAACTGCCAGTCTGTATTTTGGGGTATTCTATATTAAACTGTTTTACATATCTTGTGTAAGTTTTTCTCCTTATACCATCAGGTTAAGAATTTTAAACTAGAGATTTTTATTACATGCTACACATTTATCTTTTTCTACTTCTGTTTTATATTTGCTGCTTGTATCTGTATTATTTTTATCAAGATATACTTTTTTTCCAGGAAATGTTCACATTTTCTGTGCACATGTCCACATACAAAGCAAAAATAAGTTTAGGTATTTTTAATCTTTTAATTCAGCAGGATAAAATTTTCTTTATAGAATTCTTGCTTAATGTCTTAAATATTAAATTATGTTTGTATATTGTTATTTAGGTGACTATTATATGGTTAAAAAGATTTTGGAGGAAAACAGTTCAGGTGACTTGAACATAAATTGCGTAGATGTGCTTGGGAGAAATGCTGTTACCATAACTATTGAAAACGAAAGCTTGGATATACTGCAGCTGCTTTTGGACTACGGTTGTCAGGTACAAGGCTAGATGATTTTATCCAGTAGCTCCTAAGAAATGTTAGCTGTGCCTTGCTTTCATGCCCCCTTCTAGCTTACTCTCTTTCCTTTGCTTCAGTTTCCTCTCTTCCTCTGTCTTTCATCTTCTACTTGTTTTTAAGCCACTAAAAAGTTTACAAAGCAAACCCAAGTAAGCTTTTTAAAATGTAACATTATAAATTTATTCATATTTTTTCTGCTTCCTTTCCCTACATTAGACGGAAGTAAACTATCATGAATTATTAAAAGCGACATTATTTTTATTACTGATAGGATTACTATTTGTATTATATACCTAAAAATAGTACAAGTGTTCTAGAAGTGCCAGGGGACAGGACTTTTTCTGTGACCTGTGTTATTTATAGGCACATGAATAAATGTTCCTCACAAAACAGTTTATAGTTCAATTTGGTTTTCTAAGTTTTATTATGTTTTCCTCTTTGTTTGGAATTTAGTGTTTGCTTTCATCTAAAGATGAATGGTCTGTGTTTTTACAACTGGAGAGGGTAGAACTTTCCATTTGTCTTTGTATCAGTTAAGGTAGAGAAGCAGACATGCATGTACATTTTGAAGATATAATCTAATAATAGCATCATTTCTTGTCCCTGTTTGGCTCACTCATGATAAATAGCATAGGAACTCTGGCTCTTCTGTTATAGCTTTAATGAGGCAGAGCCTTTTAGAAGCACTCACAGCATATCGTTTTAGTTATTGTAGGTGTTTTAGATACATCCTTATTATTTATATTATAATATGGTATCATGACTGATATATAAACCTATATGTATATATATGCATGTGCACACACACGGACACACAGACACACAGACACACAGACACACACACACACACACACACACACACACACACACACACACACCCCGTATAGAAAAGGGAATTGGGTGTCCAGTCACTTAGCTTTCTAGAATACAACAAGAAACTAAATCAAAGGGCTTCTGAGCTGCTAGAATAATTTTGCTAAAGTTAAATGTAGTTGAAAAGCACATCTTCAAAGTCTATATTTTTCATTTTAGATTTCATTTTTAACTTAATTATTTTTCTGATCTGAAGAGAATCAAGAAAGGCAGTGAAAGGGGTGTTAGAGCAGTAGCTGGACAAAATGACGCCTGGGACCACTCACACTGCTTCATTAGAGATTGTTAGCACTGCATGTCTGCTTGGTGGTTATGCTTTCTAACAGTGGGTTAGCATCAGTAAGGGAAGTTAAATTATATCACTAGCAAACACCTTAGATGAAAGCACATATATGTATGTATGTATGTGCGTGTGTATGTGTGTGTGTCTTATAAAAGCAGAAAACTCCCATTAAAATTATTTAAAATTTAAAGTTAAATACTTAAAGGCATAAGCTTCAGTTACCTAGGAATTAAGGTTATAAAGAAATAAGCCACTGATGATTTGGGATAAGAAATGCTATGGTGCAATAACGATATTTACATACACAGTTTTTGTGTATCTAATAATTCTGCAGTGCACATGATTCTTTCATATTCTTGATCACATTTGAACATCACAGTCAGACTATCCAGATACTGTATTTTATAGATTAGAAAACTGAGGCTCATAGACCTTAATGTAGTGCCCAGAGTCATAAAATCAGTAAAGGCAAAGCTAAGGTTTGAATTTAACCTTCTGACTGCAAACCCCATGCGCCTTCCAGTTCTCCATATTCTGTCTGAGTTACCTGTGTCTCATTCTGTCAGTCAACAAATGTCAGAGACCTTTGGCTGCTTGTGATGGTGGAAAGGGGTAAGAGAGATTCTCCTTCTTCTCAGTGGATCTTAAAATTAAGTAGACAGCTAACGCACATGTGGATTACAAAGGGATTTAAAACTAAGGCTGTATTTTATAAGTGCTGAGTTGTAACAATGCTTGATGCTTGTGTATTGTTTGCAGTTACAAAACTGGAAACTTGGTGTTTTATCTTGGGTTGTATCTGTGGTTCTCAAACAAATAACTTTGCCTGCACCAAGGGATATTTGGCAGTATCCGGAGACATTTTTAGTTTCACAGTTGGTGGGCAGATTATCTTGTGGGTAAGTGCTATCAATGTTACTGCACATACTACAACACACAGGGAGCTAGTACAACAACATCCAAACCATATCTGACCCTCATGTCAGTAGAGCTGCTTTGAAAAGCCCTAATTATACTTAAATGTTTGCACTTCATCATAAACGTCTTAGCAATAATAATAATAATAATAATAATAAACTATTGTGGGTTGGAACAATTGAGAAAACTGGCTTCTGTGTAGCATGTGTGAAGCCCTGCATTTGATTCCTGGCACTGAAGGGGTGGAGGAGGCTCTTATTTTTATTTATTTTTTTTAATATATGGAAACGGGAGAAACGGTTTGATGGATAGAAGCACTTGCTACTCTTGCAGAGAACTCTAGTTCTGTTCTCAGTACCTACATCAGTAGTTCATAACTCCAGCTGTGGGAGGCTCTGATGCCTTTGGACCTCCATGAGCACCCGCATTCACATGCACATGCTGCTCACCTTTGAGACAATTTCTGTGTGTAGCCTGGTACTTGCTCTATAGACCAGGCCGTCCCCAAACTCAGAGATCCACCTGCCTCTGCCTCCCAAGTGCCACCACCACTCACCTAAAAAAATACATTTTAAACATTTTAACAAAGATTTCATTGGAAAAATGTCTTTTGAGCTTGGCCTGGAAATAGTAGCATTAGGCTGAAAAGATGGCTCAATGGGTAGGAGCAGCCTTTGCTCTTACAGAGGACCTTGGTTCAATTTTTACCATCTCTCTGTAACTCTAGTACCAGGAAATCCAGTGCCCCCGTCTGGCCTTTAAGGGCACAAGACAGACATGTGATGCACAGACAACAGACATACATGAAGATAAAACACTCATGTTTGTAAAATAAAATTTAAAAATAAAAAATATTTACATTGCTAACTTTGTGCTGTTTTGTGCCAGTGGGCTTGACTTTCTGATCTTCAGAAAGATAATTGACTTGTCTAGAGTTACTCTGTAAATGACAGATTTGAAATCCACACCTGGGTTCTGGCCCTAGAGCCCATGTTCTTCCTGTTACCTAAGTCTACTTTCAAGTACTTAGAGGTATTTGAGGAACAAGGGATTCAGGAAAGAATGTATGCAGATATGTAAAATGTGTCTCTTGAGGTAGTGAATTCAGTCTTTAAAACAAAATACTGGGTTTGTAATATAAAGGAAATTCTCAGGAAAATGGCTGAAATAAAACTGATAGGAAAGGCCTTGAATGGGAGGGTGAATATTTGTGTTTTATGTTGTAGTAAGGTATCTTTGATGCGTTTTGATAGAAGTGTGAAAGATGTATTGTGTTTTAGATAGACGAACATAGTAATCACACTAAGACAAGACTAGGAAGATCAGGAGGGCTATAGCCCATGTGAGCAATTTTTGTAGTACTTCAGGTGAACATTAAGGTGTGAATGGAAGAGTGGCTGTAAGAGAGATCGTAGCTATCATGAAGGGGGCTTGAGGAATCCAAGAGCTTTATTAATCTTAAATGTGGGTAACTAGGAGAGAAAACTAGCAAATGAGAAGAGAGGTCAGGCTTGATGGGAAGGAGTACAATCTCCAGGCTCTAACTTTGCTTGTTTGGGGCTGTCTGACAATTACCAAGGGGTCATAAGAAGGAAGGTGACCCTGTATATCTTGAGAATGGCTGGTACTACAGAGCAAAGAGTATCATGGAGTCATTCTTGGGGAGCATTTATGTTTAATAAAGGGCACTGGAAAGAGGGAGTTGTATTTTAAAAGATCAAATGAGTTATTGACAGTTTTGGGTTAGTTTGAATGGTGATGTGAAAGCCAAAGGGAAATTTTAATTAATTAATTAATTAATTTTTGCTTAGAAATTAAGACACAAAGGGAGAGAAAAAAAGTCATGGGACTTTCAAAGTATAGTACTGATAGATTTAGGGACCATGATGTACATCAATCGAGAATATTGACAGTCGGGCTATGTGGGGCTGACGCTCCGGTGGAGGAAGGACCTGGTTTTACAGGGTATCCCAGAGCGTTACTGTGTGCCGCACAGTGGATTAAGGTTAGGAAGAGCTAGCTTTGAGCACTGAGTGGGAGGAAGCTGAGGGAGCTGCTAGGCAAGCTCTGAGGCAGGAAGGGGTGCATACAGTATTCCTTCAAAGACATAGTAAGTATGTATCTTGAATATGTTTTAGTGGAAATGCTCAGATTACTGAGAAATTGGGAAAAACAAGCGAGGATTGTATGATTTCAAATCCTTGGGAATACTTAAAATGGGACGTGATGGCTCACACCAGTAATCCCAACACAAGGGCGGAGGCAAGAGGGTTACGAGTTCAAGGCCAGCCTGCTTTTAAAGCTGTGTGGCAAATACATTTCTTCTTAAAAATTAAAATATTTTCCTTTAGAACTAACATTTATTTATTAAATATCATACTTTTGTATAGAATGAGCCAATGGCCACTTTTTAATGACACAATTTTTAATACAGATACTTTTTATAGCTGAAGCTTATCCTTTTAAGCACTGGATGTTAACATACATCTTTACCCTTTACTGAATAATGTGTCTAGATATAATTTAACATTACCTTCATTAATTGGAGTTTTTGAGAATATAATAATTTTACTTTGTTTCACAAAGTCCAAAATTATTAACAATTTGTCCTTGCATTAAAGTCTGCAGACTGCTGTGTTTTGACAGATTTTGTTATACTGGTATTTTATTCTTTTCAGGATCAACTTTTAGTTTTATTCTTCTTTTCCTCATTTTATGTTGATTTTATTTTAGCTGTCTATTTTTTAAAAGATTATTTATTATGTATAATAAGTACACCGTAGCTGTCTTCAGACACACCAGATCTTATTACAGATGGTTGTGAGCCACCATGTGGTTGCTGGGAATTGAACTCAGAACCTCTGGAAGAGCAGTCAGTGCTCATAGCCACTGAGCCATCTCTCCAGCCCTCTAGCTGTTTATTATTCAGTAAAGATCTGAGGAATACTTGGGAAAGCCAAGTTGATGTGCTTAGGCCTGTCTCTTCTGGCAGTTAATGCCCACGTGTTACTCTGTGACTTGGGTTGTTCTGTTTTATTGTTTTTTAAAGGTGTTATTCTTGTTGTTGTTTTAAGTTGTAAATAAATTCATGGCCATATTTCAGATTATTGAAGTTATCTGGTGTTTGAGAGCAGTGGCATTATTGTTGTTAGTGTTGTTGGTTAAAATTACAATGTAAATAAAATATCTGTAATGGATACTAGGTTCTTGTTTTTAAAAGTTTGTTTGTTTCAACTGATTGAAGAGAAGCATTATGAAGCTGAAAGGCAGGGTGCTTGCACTTTTTAGGGCCATCTCTAACAAACTCTAAAGTTTCAAGTGGTTAAATTTCCCATCTATGGAGGAAGCTTTTCCTATAGGAAAGCATAGGTGATTCCTAAGAGTTTAATGAGAGCTCCAGCCCTTTCTTTGGATTGTTCAATTCTATTTCCAACATCCCACGAAAGCCTGCCATTTTTAGTCTTATTTTTACATTCAATTAAGGAGAGTATTCTATGGATCTGTAAAGAATACTACAGATCTGCCATAGTTTCATTCCTGGGAACAAGAATATTGACTGATATAAAAATAGTAAAGGTTCTATCAGTTAACATTGTACAGATTGAAAACAGACATAGCATTTTCTTAGATTAAATCATCATTCATTATTTCATTTTCATTCTGCTACTATGTTGTTTAAAAAAAAATCAAAGAAACCAAAACTTGGTGTCATGGTTGCCAGTGGCACATAGGCTTTGTTATAGAGCAGTGCAGAGCCCTGTGTCCTGAGTCTGTTCACTACGTCTCTGGTTAGAAGTACATCTACACAGCAGGTGGGGACTGGAACTATAAACTCTTTCCTACCTCTGCCAGCTTTGGTAACTGGATTCTTTGTGATTTGTATTTAATGAGAGTGCTGGCACCAGTGTCAAACTGTCTATCACTGTGTATGTTTTGCAGGTGAGAATAGAAGGATTCTCCTTTTGTGTATTTTTCCACCCTCCCCTCTTGTCAGAATTGCACTGATGATGTTACATCCAACATAGTCCTTTACTTAATAGGTCATGGTCTTTTCTTTAATAAATTGGAACCTTAAAATTATTCTGGTTCATGGTTCAAGAGAAAATACCTTGAAGGGTTTTTTGTTTCGTTTTGTTTTGTTTTTTAGCTTTGGACATTGCATGGATCAGCACTTCCATATGGAGTCCCTTCTATGAAATAGTCATTATTTTACCAGGTCGTGCATTGAAACCAGAACAGAAGTGTTGGTGTTGTAGTACATAGAAGTACTACTGACTTTGGCAAGCAAATGTACTACTTGTACAATATACATTAAAAAGCCCCAGCATTACTGTATATAATACAGTTTGAAGACTTTTAAAATAACCATGAAGTAGTAAAAGTAGTTCACATTTTTAACTTTTATTTTTTTAAAGTCCGCAGATGCACTTTTGGTGGCAATCGACTCTGAAGTAGTGGGAGCTGTTGATATACTACTTAACCATCGGCCAAAACGATCATCACGACCAACCATTGTAGTCAGTACTCTTAAATATTTATTCATTTGGATTTTTAAACCAAAGTGGATCTCCTGCCCCATTGCCATCTTTTCTCCCTCCTTCTCAGCTTATTTTGTTTTTAAAAATATTGATATTTTCACTTTGTAAAATATTACTTTGAAGTAAGTAGAGACAATAATAATTAATCTTACTTTCTGGAAACTTTAAAAAAATTAGTTAATATTTACATATTTTGTCAAAAGTACTGCAAAGCAGTATTTTTAATTTGGTATATTGTTCAGGTGATGCTGAAAATACAGATTTGTTTCTAGGTAGATTTAGGAAATGTAAGTGATGAAACCATAAAAAAATGGAAGGAAGGGTTGGGGATTTAGCTCAGTGGTAGAGCGCTTCCCTAGCCTGCCCTTGATTACATTCCTAGTATAGGAGGGAGAGGAAAAGAAAACCAGCACTCTGAAAGTCAAGCAGAAAATATAAATCATCGCATGTATAAACTGTGGAATACAAGGAAGTAATTTAAATCACCTTAAAATATTTTTGAGGGAAGGTTTAATGTATCCAGATCGCCTGATCTCCTTGTATAATCAAGGATAACCTTGAACTTCTGAGCCTCCTGCCCCTACCATTCAAGTGTTGGAATTAGAGGCATGAACCACCACACCCAGATAAAGATAATATTTTAAAACTGAGTTTTAGAAATAAAAATTATTAAGTTAGATGAGGATTGTGAAATATCTATGTATATGGATTTAACACTGGAGGTTAAAGTACACATGGAAGGAGGCTGAGAGCTGGCCCCGTGCTTCAGAGCACTTGCTGTTATTGCAGACCTGTGTTCAGTTCCCAGCCGGATCCACAGAGTACCTCACAACCATCTACAGCTCCAGTTCTAGGGGATCCCCACCCTCATCTGGCCCTGGATACTACATGGACATGGTACCTAGACATGTGCAGATGAAGCATTCTTCCACATAAAATAAATAAATCTTCTAAAATTTCTTAAAAATACACACGGAAAGAGATAGGGAAAATTAAGCAAATGTTACTTTATAGCAGTCATTTTTTATTGATTGAACTAATTAAGGATTTTTCTTTTATATTTTATTGGTTTTCTCAGTAGAAATGTAGTCATTGAAATGTTAATGATAATTATAAATGAGATAATTTTGTACATTGAATTTAAGAATTTTTAACATTTATCATTTATTGAGGGTATAGCAAAACAATCAGTTTTAATAACTGCTAGATTATCAGCTGATTGATTTCAGAATAACACATATTTAAAGAACCAAACAAATTTTATATTCATTTAGACTACTACAAAGGCCTATGGTTTGGGGGCCCGATGTCGTAAATAGTGTATGTTTGTCTATCATGCACAAGCTCCAGGTTTCAGTCTTTAGACACACACACACACTTAACTTTAAAAACTAGTTTAACAGCAACAAAGTGTGACTTTCCTACAATACCCCTTCAGATGGTGGTGAGAAACCACAAGAATTGAATAAAGAGGGCTGAGAAGAGATCTTTTCCCTGAAGGACCAAAGATAACAGAATCCCACTCAATTTCTACCATGTATCCTGCAGTACTGTTATATCCACCATGTATCCTGCAGTACTGTTATATCCACCATGTATCCTGCAGTACTGTTATCTCCACCATGTATCCTGCAGTACTGTTATCTCCACCATGTATCCTGCAGTACTGTTGTCTCCACCATGTATCCTGCAGTACTGTTGTCTCCACCATGTATCCTGCAGTACTGTTATCTCCACCATGTATCCTGCAGTACTGTTATATCCACCATCTATCCTGCAGTACTGTTGTCTCCACCATCTATCCTGCAGTACTGTTGTCTCCACCATCTATCCTGCAGTACTGTTATCTCCACCATCTATCCTGCAGTACTGTCGTATCCTGCAGTACTGTTATCTCCACCATGTATCCTGCAGTACTGTTATCTCCACCATGTATCCTGCAGTACTGTTATCTCCACCATGTATCCTGCAGTACTGTTGTCTCCACCATCTATCCTGCAGTACTGTTATCTCCACCATCTATCCTGCAGTACTGTTATCTCCACCATCTATCCTGCAGTACTGTTATCTCCACCATCTATCCTGCAGTACTGTTATATCCACCATCTATCCTGCAGTACTGTTATATTTTTATATGCCTGCCCCGCCTTTTAGCCGTTGAGCACATTCCCTTTCTTCAGAGCGAGGTGGAGGGCCATGTGCCATTACAACAGTGGCAAGTATTCTGTCATTCCCCTTGCACTGCATCAGTGTGGAAAGCCTTGGCAGGCCCAGCTTGCCAGTGAAGACATTTCTGCTCTGCTTCTAACAAGTAAAGGTTACTCAGTCTTTATCTGAATACCTACAATGGCTATAAATTCACCTTTTAACAGCTTTATTGTTTCTAGACAAATGCAATCAAATGTTTTAGCATATTTTTATTTTACTATTTAAGTGAATTCATTTTGCAGCCTTGGCTTGTTGAATTTTCTCTTCACTATTCACTTTAAAGTACAGGTTATTTGAAAATATGTAGGTCATGATAGAAGCAAGGAAATTATAAACTTTAATCTTACATATGTCTAGTAGTGGTGTTCTAGTTACAAATGCTTCATAGTAAACAGAAGGGTCACTTTTCAGTTACGACTTTAAGCCTGGGAGTAAATATAATTTTCTTTTTGACCATTTGAGAAAATGAAACCTACTTTAGGCTTTTATATAACTGTTGCATAAATTCATGAATATGAAATCTCCAATAGATAATTGAGAAGTACATTAACAAACCAGTATTTAAAAGAAAGTAAATTAAAATGTCATTCTTTTTCACCCATATTAAGGATGACCATGCCATTGCTGTGAGTCAAACTTTACTATGGAATGGATACATCCCTATATTATCAATAATATAAACTATTGAAAATATTTTGACATTATCAAGAACTTCAAAATTTTCCTGGCCTTTTAACCTATACTTCTGCTTCTAGGGGAGGGGCTATGCTAATGAGGTAGTCCTAAATCTGTAACAAGCTATTTTTACAGCAATATTTGCTATAATGTCATTTACATCGCAGAATGTCTTGAACACAGATTTTGAGCTTCCTTAAATTGCATGTAAAATCCTGTGCGTGGTTTTGTCCCTTGAAGATCCTGGGCTCTCAGGCAATGAGATTATTCTTTTGATGTCTGAAATATTAAGAACTATTACTTTTATCAAGAACTGTTGTTTTTATCACTGGTGCTTAACCCACTATGCAAAATGAGTCTTTCAAAAGGGATGAAGTAAAGAAAGGACTAGAAGGAAATACTGTACTATAAAATGTTATTTGAGTAGAAGGAATATGGGCATTTTTATTCTTCTTTCTGCTTTTCTGTATTTTTCAGATATTTTAAAATGAGTATACACTACTTTTACAATGTTAATAAGTTACCAAAGTGTGAACTTGATGAGCTTACCCTGGAATCAAACAGCTCTCAAGGAAACCTCTGCAAAAAAGTGAGAAGCATTGGAAAGAATATGCAATAGTCATAAGATAGCCAACCTTGTCTTTAATCCTGACACTTAAACTTCCAATGTTTTGTCTTCATTTCATACAATCATTGGCCTAAGGTCCCAATCAGTGGGAGGAGCTCAGGGTCCCGAGTCACACAGACCTTGATGGAGTCAGCTCCTGGCTGACTGTGCTTCCCCCACATTCCCTTCTCTGGGCCTCAGTTTCTTCACAGTTACTAATTACACTCAGCTTTGCAGTTCATGGTGGGCATTACTCAGGCAGAGGAATGACTGACAGCTCCAGTTCTCTCTCGCTAAGTGTTAACTGTGATGGTAGTGGCCTTGCTTATTTATGACGGGCTGCAGACTAGGCAGGGATTGGACTGTATGAAGAAGTGGCTTCATTGCTACCTGTAGGACAAGGCAGGCCACACAGTTGGAGAGTTTAGTTTTCTCATGCATTTATACTGTGGCTGTTCTTACCATTTTTCCATTTTATTGTTTTCCTAAAATTCTTGTTCTTTCTCTATCATTCATGTGTCTATTAACTTTTAAAAGTATTAATACTTTTCTTAAAGTATCTTTCTAGATGCTCTTGCTTCTATATTAGTACAATGGAACTGTAGTGTTAGGAATGTTGCCTATTGAAGATCACATTTATTATATAACATCTGTTAATTAGAATTGAAATGTTAAAGTTTTAAAATAATGGGTCTAAGTAAAATGTATTCTTAAAATAAGTCTTATGTTTCTTATTTAATATTGCTTTTATTCCATCCTTTAGATAAATATGTTTTTGAAGTCATAATAAATAACCTTTGGGCATTTATATGAATATTTTTCAGAAACTTATGGAACGAATTCAGAATCCAGAATACTCAACAACGATGGATGTTGCACCAGTTATTTTAGCTGCTCATCGTAACAACTATGAGATCCTCACAATGCTTCTGAAGCAGGACGTGGCTTTGCCCAAGCCCCATGCTGTTGGTTGTGAATGCACGCTGTGTTCTGCAAAAAACAAAAAGGACAGCCTCAGACATTCCAGGTGAGGAAATTAAGGTTTTGGTAAATAGAAGAGTGATGTATCAGAGCACTTGTCAATGGTATTTACTTGGGGGAAATGTTCTTTCAGTGCAACTTTAAGAAATATGCTTGGGGGGTTGGGGATTTAGCTCAGTGGTAGAGCGCTTGCCTAGCAAGCGCAAGGCCCTGGGTTCGGTCCCCAGCTCCGAAAAAAAGAAAAAAGAAAAAAAAAAAAGAAATATGCTTGGGTGACTTAGGAAAGCCAGATTTCTAGTTCTTTTGTTCATGAGGTAAATTAGCAAGAGTGGAAGGGCACCTTATACAGAACAACAAACTACTGGTATATGGTCATCATCACCGCTGTCACGATGATGGCCATTATTAGCTTTTGGAGGTAGCATCTTGCTATATACGTTACACACTGGCTAGCCTGGAACTCACCTTGAGGGCTTCAAGCTGATCTTAAAGCTGTGATCCTTCTGTCTTTTCTTGAGTCCTTGGATTGTAGGTGTGTACCACGAGTCCTGGTAGAACACAGCTTAATTGACGAAGGTGTAAAGACTATCAACTGCAGATTTCTCCTCCCAGGTGTTTGTAGCCTGAGAGAGATCTGAGACAGCTGCCTACAGAGATCTCCTACTGGGGGTGGCTAGTCCCTTCCTTATGTTGTACATATTAAATGTGTGAGATGTTCCAGAGATAGCAAAACCCAGCCTGATCCCAGCTTCACTGTGTTTGTGCCTATGTGAGTGTAGTCTGTCCCTTTTCATTCCCTTTCCATGCTTCCTCACGGTTCCAAGACCCAAGCTTCACAGGTCATGTTGTTTTTTGCCACAATATGTGTGCTGGAAACTGAACCTAGGTCTTTTGCAGAGGAATGAGAGCTCTTAACTACTGAGCCATTTTTCCAGCGCACAAAACCTCTCACTAAATATTTGAACTCTTCTTGCTTCGTATTTTCTTTCCTTGACCATATTTATATTACATCTTTCCTATTTATCATCTCTTTCCATTTCCCCAGTTGAAATGTTGACATCAAGAAAGGACCTGCCTTCTTTAGGTTGAACAAGATCACTCCATGGGCAGTTTTATACAAGTGTGGTTGTAAGTAGGTTGCGAAGTCAGCTTTCCAGTGTAAGCCTTTTCGGGGCCTTGTATATGGTTTAGATACTCACTGTAGCAGCATTGAGAGACATAGGCAGCCTTAGATATGGTAGTTAAACAACCAGCTGCATCTCAGCTATCTGTAACCTCATTTCCTAGAATGGTAAGGCAGAAGGAGGATCATAAATTTGAGGCCAGCAGAGGGTATTTAAAAAATCACCATGTCTTAGTTACTATTATACATGGTATCCAAAGATGTTTTCATTGTAATGAGACACGTCGTTTAAAAACATCTTTGGTCATTTTCTTATCTATAAAATAGAAATGTTAAAAATGCAGTGATACTTTTAGAAATGTTTAGGTAAGGGCTGGAGAGATAGCTCAGTGGTTAAGAGTTCTGACTGCTCTTCCAGAGGTCCTGAGTTCAATTCCCAGCAACCACATGGTGGCTCACAACCATCTGTAATGGGACCTGATAACCCTCTTCTGGTGTGTCTGAAGAGAGCAACAGTGTATTCACATACATGAAATAAATAAATCTTTAAAAAAAAGAAATGTTTAGGTAATAAATATTAATTACCAAAAATGTGATACTCTGGTTTTATTCAGGTATGGTTCTTTCATACTTTTGTAAAGTAGTTAAACATAGTTGGAGGTTGAGTATTACAAGCTGAGGACCATCAGGTTAATGTTTGCTGCTCTTGATGGTTTCAGATTTAAGGAGGGGTACTGTGTTTTCTCTTAATGTATGGCTTGTCTACAAATTCTCTTTATCTGTGAATTATTTTTAAATGTATTGTTTTATGTACATTTATACAAAGGATTCCATTTTTTTTTTACTATTAACTGCTACCTTAATTCTGAGGGAATGAAAAATAGAATTCATTTCTAATAAGGTATAAAATAACAAACCAAGTTTTACCCTTTTAAAATGTAAAATTCTGATCTTAGGATATTTATAAAGTTATCATTGATCATTTTGACTTCAGAGAATTTAACAATTTAAACAAGACACCATGCTATTAGCAACTCTCCCAGTGCATACAAACAACAGAGCCTAATTTCTGTATCCATGTTAGGACTGTTTGGCAAATATTGTCTAAATGGCATGGTTTGGTTGCTTGTGGCTCTCGCACATGACCCTGCATTAAGAACTTGTTAATACTCTTTAGGTCTTTTCTTTTTCCAGACTTACATGTTACCACAAGTGTGTAATCGTCTAATAAGCTAAGCATTTGTAGACAGGTTATTACATATGTGGCTTTCTCATTTCCAGACATTCCTGGTTGGTCCTCTGCTGTCTCACTCTTGAGAAGCCAGTATTCCTTTGGTCATTTTGTCCAGGCCAGTGTTTGGTTCTCTGGTCCAGAGTTACAGCTTTACTAGCTTGAACCTGATAAAACTACAGCTCTTTATTTTTTTTCCCCATCTTTATTAAATTGGGTATTTCTTATTTACATTTCAACTGGTATTCCCTTTCCCGGTTTCCAGGCCAACATCCCCCTAACTCCTCCCCTTCCCCTTCTATATGGCTGTTCCCCTCCCCATCCTCCCCCCATTACTGCCCTCCCCCCAAGAATCCTGTTGACTGGGGGTTCAGTCTTGGCAGGACCAAGGGCTTCCCCTTCTACTGGTGCTCTTACTAGGCTATTCATTGCTACCTATGAGGTTGGAGCCCAGGGTCAGTCCATGTATAGTCCTTGGGTAGTGGCTAAGTCCCTGGAAGCTCTGGTTGTTGGCATTGTTGTTCATATGGGGTGTCAAGTCCCTTCAACTCTTTGTGTCCTTTCTCTGATTCCTTCAACAGGGGTCCCGTTCTCAGTTCAGTGGTTTGCTGCTGGCATTCACCTATGTATTTGCTGTATTCTGGCTGTGTCTCTCAGGAGAGATCTACATCCGGTTCCTGTCAGCCTGCACTTCTTTGCTTCATCCATCTTGTCTAATTGGGTGGCTGTACGTGTGTGGGCCACATGTGGGGCAGGCTCTGAATGGGTGTTCCTTCTGTCTCTGTTTTAATCTTTGCCTCCCTATCCCCTGCCAAGGGTATTCTTGTTCCCCTTTTAAAGAAGGAGCGAAGCATTCGCATTTTGGTCATCCTTCTTGAGTTTCATGTGTTCTGTGCATCTAGGGTAATTCAAGCATTTGGGCTAATATCCACTTATCAGTGAGTGCATACCATGTGTGTTTTTCTGTGATTGGGTTACCTCACTCAGGATGATATTTTCCAGTTCCATTCATTTGCCTATGAATTTCATAAAGTCATTGTTTTTGATAGCTGAGTAATATTCCATTGTGTAGATGAACCACATTTTCTGTATCCATTCCTCTGTTGAAGGGCTTCTGGGTTCTTTCCAGCTTCTGGCTATTATAAATAAGGCTGCTATGAACATAGTGGAGCATGTGTCTTTGTTGTATGTTGGAGCATCTTTTGGGTATATTCCCAGGAGAGGTGTAGCTGGGTCCTCAGGTAGTGCAATGTCCAATTTTCTGAGGAACCTCAGACTGATTTCCAGAATGGTTGTACCAGTCTGCAATCCCACCAACAATGGAGGAGTGTTCCTTTCTCCACATCCTCAGCATCTGCTGTTGCGAGTTTTGATCTTAGCCATTCTGACTGGGTGGAGGTGGAATCTCAGGGTTGTTTTGATTTGCATTTCCTTGACTAAAGATGTTGAACATTTTTAGGGTGCTTCTCAGCCATTCAATATTCCTCACTACAGCTCTTTATTGAATAGGGAGTAGGAAGGACTGAGGCAGATCTCAGCCATAGCTTCTTAAACTCAGTGGGAGGCTCATGAAACTTGTCAACATGACTGAAAATTAATCTAAGATCACAGAGTGAGTGTGGGCTGTTTCTGGCATTACATGCCTACTGCATGTGTGCTGCTTCAGTGCAGCCTTGCTTGTGCCGGCATACTGTTCATGGATTGTCTGATAAAGTCAATCAGTGTAGAGATAGTTATCTATACATATTTGGGTAGTTATAGTGCAGGCAATTGCCTCTACAGGGATACTTAGATACAGATAAAGCAGATATGGTGATACCTGCCCATAATCTGAGCTACTTGAAAGGTTGGGGCAGAAAGATTGTGAGCTCATGGCCAATCTGGGTAATGGGGCAAAAAAGCTATACAGACAATTGAATGTAGTTTTTCTTTCTTTCTTTTTCTAATATGGTGTCTTAATACATTACCCAAGCTAGCTTTGAGTTCAAGCTTTTCTCCTGCTCCAGCCTCCTGTGTATTCATGAATGCAGACTAATTTTGCTTCTAAGTAACACATTAAAGCTATAGATTAAATGAGGAATGTGTCAATAAATTTAGAATTTTATCTAGAAAAAAATCCATTACAAAGAAAATAAAAAGTTAAACAACCAACTGAAAAAGATATCTGAATCACTTTTGACTATAGAATAAGCAACAGAAAACATGGGGTAAAGAGCAGGCAGTTTACGGAAGTGTAACTAAAGCTTGAAAGAACAGGTGAGCTTCTGAAGAAATACAGGTCAGAATACCTGCAGTTCCGCTCCCTGTTAATTTAGCCACATTTAGGATGACAGACCCTGTCCAGTGAATATAACAGAGGCATGCAGGAAATTCACTTTTTTATTTTATTGCTTTCAATAAAACTGAGAGTATATGATATGTATGCTGTTTTTGCACAACAGTTTGAACTGTAGATAGAATGTAAGAATTAAAGACTATTTGTTGTTTCATTTTTATAGTAGGAACAAATTAGGAGCAACTTAAGTGTTCATTAATGGAGATCCATGAACAGCCATCACATGGAAAACCAGCTGTAGTAAAGAATGAGATGCATTGAAATATGGTGACCACACAGGAGGACTGTGGCACTTCAGGTTCCTGGGTTGTCTACTCTAAAATGACAAGTGTGCATTAAATTTTTATGCAAAACAAATATGTGTATTAAATCTCCCAAATTTGTGATCTAGAAATTATATTTAAATGTTTATAAGTAAAGAATTTTGATGAATTTTTGTTTATTTCCTATTTTGTTATTGAAATTGGAATATTTATTAAATTACAGAGAATAAAGGGATTCATTCACTCAGTTGTTAAGAATTATATATAGCTGAGTAATTTTACTCATAACTAGTTGAAAAATCTTTCAAAATTGTAACCTGACATAATGAGACATACGTTGAAAATATCTAGGATGCTAAAGAAGTTTACGGTCTGGGAGAGGAAAGCTTAGCAAGCATTAAATCCATATCATATTAAGTATTTGCTAGTACATTCCCTTTAAATTTATGTAGGTTCAGGAATAGAAATTTACTTTCTGTTATAAAAGGATTTTTGTGTCATTTTTCTTTTTTTAAAGATTTTATTTATCTTATATAAGTGAGTACCCTGTCACTCTCTTCAGACACACCAGAAGAGGGCATCAGATCCCATTACAGATGGTTGTGAGCCACCATGTGGTTGCTGGGAATTGAACTCAGGACCTCTGGAAGAGCAGTCAGTGCTCTTAACTGCTGAGCCATCTCTCCAGCCCCATCATTTTTCTTTTTTAAAAAAGAAAAGACCACAAAGTAGGTATCATTTCAATTAACTTAATTTGATAATATGAACTATAAATAAAAATAAAATTAAGAAAGGAGAAATATTGGTTTTAAATTAGACCACTAAAGTATGTGTGTTCACATTTTCGAAACTGAAATGTTATGTGAGAGGAATTATAAATAGACTATTTCTCCTACCATTCAGATGTTCAGATGTAAAAGAATTATCAGTGAATTTTTGTTTCTTTGAGGCAGGGCACTCTATAGTCTTAATATAGTTAGGCAGCTGACAAATGAATTTAGCAGTAAACATTTATTTGAAGAGAAACAAAAAGTCATAAATACAACTAAATTATGGGGTTTTGTCATTCTTTCTTAATTTTTACTTTTTGAGAACTTTTTACCTAAGCATGTTATCTGCACAATTCTCACCTCTTCCTTCTAGCTCTTGCTGTACTCTTCCTCTTAAATACATGATCTCTTAATTATTCTCTCTCTCTCTCTCTCTCTCTCTCTCTCTCTGAGTCCATTTAATGCTGCTTGTATGCATGTGTCCAGGGCTGCCCATTCGGGATTGAACATCCTATGCAGGAGCTATCCCTGGAGGAAACAAATTCTTCTCTCAGCAGGTCTCAGCAGGTCTCAGCAGGTCTCAGCAGGTCTCAGCAGGTCTCAGCAGGTCTCAGCAGGTCTCAGCAGGTCTCAGCAGGCATTGGCTACCTGCAGCTTTTTATCTAGGGCTGGGACCATATGGGATTTCCCCTCTGTACATTGACATATCCACTGATGTTGTCATTGTGTCAGTCTTGTTCAGGCAGCCATATTACTGAGATTTCATGGGTACATTTTTCACTGTCATACCTAGAGGACAATCTGTAGGAAGGGGTCTGGGCCACCGACTCTTACAGTCTCTCTGCCTACCTTTTCTGTGTTCCCCCCATATTTGAGGTGTAAGGGTTGCCTTGTAGTTGTACAAGGTGGGGTTAGATATCCAAAAGCTCCTGGTTCTGCATTTTGACTAGTTGTGGGTTTCTCAAAGAGTCTCAACCTTTTACAAAAAGAAGCTTCTCTAATGAGGTATGAGTAATACACCCATATGAGGATGTAGACAAGAGCTTAGAAGTTCTATTGGTTTGTG
The DNA here is from genome assembly GCF_011064425.1 of Rattus rattus. Lineage (NCBI taxonomy): Eukaryota > Metazoa > Chordata > Mammalia > Rodentia > Muridae > Rattus > Rattus rattus. The sequence continues at coordinate 87,181,668 of NC_046161.1, read as the reverse complement.
AACAACAGAAGTAGTACAGTAAGTAGTAGTCGTTCCTCTCTGGCCTATGACTACTCCAGCCATATGGAGTTGTTCTTGCCATGCATCCCAGATTGGCCTGAAACCTGCTTTGTAACCTTCAAACTCAATCCTGTGTCAGCTGCCTGAGAGATGAAACTACAGGCATGTTTATACCAAGGCAGTCAAATTTTGAATGTTTGAAGAGAGACAGTAACTTAAAGCTGTGGACAACATTTTCCAATGTGTGTTCTCCAAATATTTAAGTTTTAAGTGTTTCTTCTTACAGAAATATCTTGAAATAAGCATATGTATAGTTAAACTTAAATATTTTATACTTTATAAGTTTATAGATTGCAGATTAAAACAAGCAAGGGTTTGTTTTTTCTTTTACATTGTGTAATTAAATTTTATCACAGGTTTCGTCTTGATATCTATAGATGTCTGGCCAGTCCAGCTCTAATAATGTTAACAGAGGAGGATCCAATTCTGAGAGCATTTGAACTTAGTGCTGACTTAAAGGAACTCAGCCTTGTGGAGGTGGAATTCAGGTGGGGAAGAATGGATGTTGTATGTTATGTCTTTTGTTGTGGACTCTTCTGCCTCAATCTGTTCATAAGCTGACTAATGTTGTTGCCACTTGGAATTTCCTTTTTCTGTTTAAGGAACACATCTTGGTGCTGCTTAGCCCACTCCTCCCCTGTCCTTACTCTTTGACCACTGAGTCCCCAGGCAGCCCTGGAGATTATCCTCATGGCAGAGTGTCTGTAGAGCCTTCTTGCCAGCTCCCGTTTATAAAGTGCCAACAGGGACTGTGCCTGAAAAAATGCTTTCCTTTCACAGTGAGGCTCCATCTGATGTGGCTCTGCTCCATCTGGAAGGTTAACACTTCCTGGAGCAGGATCAGAGACTCACAGTTTTCACTAGCCTTCATACAAGCATATATATATGATGTGCTCTGGAAAGTTCTGAGTCCAGAGACTTATGAAAAACCTACATGTAAGTTTTAAAGTTTAGAACTGCTATTCTTTAAGTACATTACATTTAAAAACCTCAATATGACATCTGTCTTACTTAGGGTTTTACTGCTGTGAAGAGACACCATGACCAAGGCAACTCATAAAGGACAACATTTAATCGGGCTGGCTTACAGGTTCAGAGGTTCTGCCCATTATCATCAAGGTGGGAGCATGGCAGCATCCAGGCAGTCATGGCATGGGGTCTGGGAGGGGGGTGGAGCTGAGAGTTCTACATCTTGATCTGAATGCCATTAGGAGAAGATTGACTTCTAGGCAGCTAGGGGGAGAGTCTCAAGTCCACTCCCACAGTGACACATTTCCTCCAACAAGGCTATACCAACTCCACAAGGTCACACCTCCTAATAAGGCCACGCATATTCAAACCACCAGAACATCTGTATACTTTGATGAATTCACAAGACATAGTTAAAAACTTAATTTTATTAAGACATGAGGCTATGAATACATTTGATTTAAATATAAAGAATTTCTTAATTTAACCTTATTTTTGTTTCTATATAAATTAGAACCTACATAACTCATTCCAAAACTATATTTGAACAACTGCTAAGATTGTATTACAGTCATGAACAAATAAAGTTAGATTTGAATGTTATCTTAAAACTCATTTATTTCAACCTGGTGTTTAATAGGCAGAGAAAGGTCTGCAAAAGCCAGATGGTTTTACTAATGCCAGCATCAAGTTAAAACTGAAGGAAGGTGTGGTGCCACATGGCTGCAGTCCCACCATGTGTGAAGTGGAAGCAAGAGGACCAGTGTAATTGAGAAGCCGGCTCCCTGGGCTACATAGCAAAACTATGTCTCAAAAGGGAGACAAGGGTAAAGACACACACCTTTAATCCCAGCATGGGGGAGACAGAAGAACTATTGTGAGTTCCAAGGCCAACCTGGTCTACCTGGTGATTCCTGGCCAGCCAGGGCTACACAATGAGAGACCCAGTCTTTAAACAACCAAAAACAAAAAGAGGAGGCAGACAAAACCTATAAAGTTATAATTAGGGTGCAAGATACTCTCTCATCACTAATATACCTCTGTCTAAACTATACAAGCAATCATCTTTCATTTCATGATCTATTTAGAGGTTAAACAGATTAGATTAATAAATTATATATTTGCTCTAGCCTTCTTAAATGTTTAAGGATGAGATATCTTTGTTATAACACTTTAATGCATGTTCCCCCTGCAGTTATATTCCTAAGCCAGAAGGCATGTAATAAATACCCTATTTGTCAAAGAAACCCAGTGAATTGTTCTCAGGTAGTAAAGAATGAGAAAATGTTTGCCTCTCAAGAAAAGGTTGAGGTTTGAGTTGTAACTTTATACAGCCAGTTTCTGGACAACAGTCACCCTGTGGAAAGAGTAAGCAGTGGATGCCTTCCTGGCCTCATATTTTTTTCTGCCTGAGAGAAGAGCTGAATATAATTATTTTCAAACGACCAGCCTCTGTGCATGACTTGTAGTTATTTGCAACATACTTATTTTTGGTTAACTGAGTTATAAATTTAATATAATTAATGTTTAATAAAGAATTATGTACAAAAACTTCATTTTTCACAAATTATGTTAAGGATATGTTTTATAAGTTATTCAAAGACAGCAGTAAAGTCTAGAAAATGCAGTAGAGGAGATTTCCAGGGACTGGAATACCAAGGAGAAGATGACGAATTTTTTGACCTTGATGACTACTAGGTAGTCAACATGGGGCCAGCAAAACGTGCCTCACCCTCCAGCATTCAATCCAAGGAGCATCTTGTGGTGGAATCCAAACATATCCCTGCCTTACAATCGGAACATTTCCAGAACTTAATCTGTGAGCATTGGATGCTGAAAAGAAAAGCAAAACAGAACCAGACCCAACCACACTTTGGATTGTCAAGGTGTCAGTGCAGCGGCCTACAACTAAGTCCCTAAATGCCACTTTGGACTAATTTAAAAAGAATCCCAGTTTTTACTTTTACTTATGGTAAAATTGGTTCTTGTATTTTATTAAAAAAATGACTTTTAACCTTCATACATAGAAGGAAAATACTTTAACTGCTGTAAACCTTCAGAAGTCAGTAGACGTGAGATCATACTGGTTGGTTTCTTCCTTTGATCGGAGAGTAAAGAGTAATTAAATTGTCACATCCACAGTGACCCATTTACATGGCACTCTTGGCTTACACTGCACAAGAAGAAATATATGTGGTGAAATATTGGAAAAAAAGAAAGAAAGTAGCACTTCTGAAGAGAGTTCCTTAGGAGGTGCAGTTAGTGTTTTTTTTTTTTTAAACTTGATTTCACTCAAATGAGTACTTTAAATATGTCAGAAATCTTTTTTAGTATTAGATTAGCATACATATTTTGTGTATAATTGAACATTATAAATTACCTAGTGATATCAAAAGCATTGTTATTATTGTTTACATGACTAATATCAAGGGAAATTTTAGCCATCTGTGGAGGTTTGAATATGCTTGGCCCAAGGAGTGGTACTATTTAGAGGAGTGGCCTTGTTGGAGGAGGTGTGGCCTTGTTGGAGGAGGTGTGGCCTTGTTGGAGGAGGTGTGGCCTTGTTGGAAGAGGTGTGGCCTTGTTGGAGAAGGTGTAGCCTTGTTGGAAGAAGTGTGTCACTGTGGGCATGGGCTTTAAGACCCTCATCCTAGCTGCCTGGAAGCTAGTCTTCTTTCTGTCTTTGTCTGAAGATGTAGAACTCTCAGCTTCTCTAGGCTCATATCTGCCTGGATGCTGCCCTGCTCCCACCTTGATGATAATGATTGAACTTCTGAACCTGCAAGCCAGCCCCAGTTGAATTTTGTTTTTTATAAGAATTGCCTTGGTCACAGTGTCTCTTCATAGCTGTAAAACCCTAAGACAGCATTGTAGAGAATGAGAAGTGAGTTAAGTAAAAAACTGAGCAAGTTTTATAAGCATTTCTCAGAATGTTTATAAAGTATACTATGCTCACCTGAAATCATCACTATGAGCACAGGAAGCATGTTTCTCCAAAGCTGTGGAGACTCTGCACTAGCAAGCTCCCATGTTAGCAAGAGTAGAGAAGAGCTTATGTAGCCCTGTCAGAATTTAAATACTGCTGAAAAAGTCATTTCTAGTAATGTGATCTCATTGGACAGTGGGAGTGGCGTCCCTAATAGCAGACTGTGTATTTTGTAGGAATGACTATGAAGAGCTAGCCCGTCAGTGCAAAATGTTTGCTAAAGATTTGCTTGCGCAAGCTCGGAATTCTCGTGAACTGGAAGTTATCCTAAATCATACATCTAGTGATGAACCTCTTGACAAACGGGGACTACTAGAAGAAAGAATGAATTTAAGTCGTCTGAAACTTGCTATCAAATATAACCAGAAGGAGGTATGAAGCTTTCTGTGATATGTCTATTTTCTTTACCTTGGTTCTCAAATAAAAGTTGTAACAATATAAACAGTATAACGTTTATAACTCAAATATATATATATATAAATATATATATATATACACACACATATATATTTATCTTAAAGGAAAGGTCACACTAGTGTCTAAAAGCAAAAAGATCCTGTTTGTAAGGTTAGAGCTCTGGTTTCTGAACATCAGCCAGGACCATGAATAGTGTGGCCCCAGCATGCCGAGTGATCAGATGGGTGAGTTGAAAGCAGACCCTGAAGGAAGCCTTTCAGAGTCACATTGCATCATTTCTATTAGATCTGCTGGCCATAGGAACCACAGGTTACTGAGTTGAAGGACAAATGGGAACAGTGATTGCCTCCTTTTCACCACCTCTTGGTGACAGCAATATCAGAGAATCTGTGACCATTTCTCAAACTGCTATGGACTTAGAGCATTTGCAACTGAAACCTTGTTCTTCTCGATACTATTCAGTTTAATTTCTAATTAGCATTATATTAAGGATGCAGAGTACAGTAATAGGGTTGAATGTTCCTTGACATTGTGGGAAAGGTAACATCCCAGAGTTCTGGCTGCTGCTGAAAAGGACTTTGGGAAGAAAAGTCCCAGGTATCTCACCTTGTGGGACAAATTAATATTCCTCCCGAACACTGGAATCCAAACAGAAGAATAAGGAGTCAAGTAAGGGACTGGAGAGATGGCTGCTTCTCTAGAGGACCAGGTTCATTTCTCAGCCTCCATGCAGCTCACAGTTCTCCAGCTTCAGGGATCCAGTGCCCTATTCTGGTCTCTGTGGGCACCAAACACACAACTAGTACATATACATGTAAACCACGTGTTTGTACACATAAAATAAAATTTAAAAAAATTAAAGAATGACACGTGACGTAATGTTAAAAATGAGTATAGTTATATTAGAAAAATTCTTGATAACCATGATAGGATGCTGCTCAGTTTATTAGTTTTTTTTATTTAATCTGCAAATTCTAACTCAGAATAAATCAATTTTTCTTTCTCTTTTTTTTGTGTGTGTGTGTGTGTGTGTGTGTGTGTGTGTGTGTGTGTGTGTTTGAGACAGGATTTCTCTATATAGCCCTGACTGTCCTAGAACTCACTCTGTAGACCAGGCTGGCCTCAAACACACAGAGATTGCCTGCCTCTGCCTCCTGATTGCTGGGATTAAAGGTGTATGACACCAAAAAAAATTTAAAAATCACTATTTTAGGTTACTTGAATAATATTATTATCTATAGATTGGCAATATGCAATCTGATTAAGATATATTAGAAAAATATTGTCAATTAAAATTTTAAGCTAAGAAACTGTAAACTTGCACAAATTAACTTCTGTACTTGATCTAGAATTTTGTTCTTATTTGAGATTTTCCTTCTCACATGGAATGTACTATTAACAAAGTTTAAGAGTGTTTTTAGGGAACTGGTGTAGTGGCTTAGGGGTTTAGAGCACTGGTTGGTTTTGCTCAGGACCCTAGTTCGGTTCCTCACCCTCATGTGGTGGCTCACAAACACCTGTGGTTCATTTACGAGGGGTCCCCGATGCCCTGTTCTTACCTCTGCAAATGCCTTGCACTTCCACCATTCCATGGTGTGCATACATGCATAAGTAAAACATATTTTGCAACAAAATCATAAAAGCAATTTTTAAAAAGTATTTTAATGGCTCCAGGCCTGTAGTCCCTAGCTGCTGAAACTGAGGAGATCTCTAGTCCCAAGTCAGCTAGTCAGCATAGCAAGACTGTCTGGAGTGAAGGGTGAAAAGAGGACTGAGCACTCACCATGCAAGTCTCCAACTACAGGAATTAGATTGTCACAAAGATATTTGAGTGGTTCTGTGTTTTGTAAAGTCTAGATCCTAATATGTGGACCATTTTTCTATCAGGCCATCTCTATTCCTTAGAACTTAGGAACTAAAGCCAGCACTTTCTCAAAGATCAGTGCTGTCTCTATGGAATGCACTGCTTTCATGCCTTTATACTATATTAGATGTCTTTATGCTTTAATGGGCTCAAGAGTAGTCTTTAAGTGTGGTTAGTTCATTCATTTGCTAATATTTAATATTTAAAATAGTAGCATGCTGCTCCAAGAATTTGACACTGAATCTTAAGTTTGTGAGGCTACTATGCTATCAGATGTTGAAATGAGGGACTGGGAAAGCTTGGAGGCGAAAACTTACTCATGGTCATTTAGTCTGTGTCAGATTTGAATCTGTGTAATCAGGCTCCATTCTATTCTCTGAGCCTCTTCACTCTTAGTTGTAAGAGAAGAAAAAAAAAAAAAAAAACAACCCAAAACTGTAAGCTTTTCCTCCTATTGTTAAGACTTTGAATAGTAGGTACTATTTAAAGTTTTTTCCCTCATTTTTTTTTAATGTTTCTGTATGTCCTTTTCAGTTTGTCTCCCAGTCAAATTGCCAGCAGTTCCTGAACACCGTTTGGTTCGGACAGATGTCAGGTTACCGCCGTAAGCCCACCTGTAAGAAGATAATGACTGTTTTGACAGTTGGCATTTTCTGGCCAGTTCTGTCACTGTGTTACTTGATAGCTCCCAAATCTCAATTCGGCAGAATCATTCACACACCGTTCATGAAGTTCATTATTCATGGAGCTTCATATTTCACATTCTTGCTGTTACTCAATCTCTACTCACTCGTCTACAATGAGGACAAGAAAAATACAATGGGGCCAGCCCTTGAGAGAATAGACTACCTTCTCATACTGTGGATTATTGGTAAGTATCAAATGAGTTCAGAAGATTTGTCTTTGTTATTTAATATGCCCTGCTTAATGACATTATGAGCATGGAGTTCAATTTGCAATTTTGTCTTTTGGCACAACTAAGACATAAACATTTTCATGATCATTTATCTAATACTTTTACAAAGGTTAATGTTCCTGATTTTATAACTTCATTTGCTTTAATATATGAAAGTCAACAATTCTCTCTCTCTCCCTCTGTCTCTCTGTCTCTCTGTCTCTGTCTCTGTGTGTGTGTGTATGTTTATGCACGTGTTTGTGCTGGTACACATATGTGGGTGTGAATGGGATCTCATGGCTGACCAAAGTATGGATACCACCAGAGTCCAATTCAGTGAACTAGTAAGTTGTATTGGGCTTCCCTTCAGGAATATGGGTGGAGAGTTACTTAAGGGAGCAGAAATAACTCAGAAAACAGCTGTATCACCGAAGCCCTCCTCAGCATGAGTACAGCTCACAAAGCTGGGATCCTAGAACACACAGCACACAGCACAGCCTGCACGGGGCTTAAGGGTTTGGAGAGGGTCCTTCCCAGGTGCCTCAGCTGGTAACTTAACTCTTCCAGGCAGCTGGTCTAGTCTGAGGTGTCTTTGAAAGCTTGGTTTCCTTTGGTGTGAGAGGGACTCTCAGCTTTTATTGTTTATTCAGGCAGAGAGGGGTCTAGTGAATCTGGTCAGTTACAGGGACTTTATGAACCTATTTTGAGTAGTTTACCTTCCTGCTTAAGGAGCTTCTCTGCAGAGTGGAACGTTTCAATCTCCTGTTCCCAGCAGTATGCACATGTATATAGAGATTAGCAAAAAAACGTGTATGTTATACCTCAGGGATATCCACCTTACTTTTTAAGACAGTATCTCTTACTGAGGGGTGGGGCTGGATTAGACCATGCTGACTGGCCAGCAAGTCCTAGTGATTTCCCGAGTCTGCTGTTGGTATTACAAGTGTTTGCTGCCATACCTGGCTCTGTGTGTGTGTATGGGGGAGAGGGGGAGGGGGGGCAGTGTTTGTGTGCTAGGAATCTGTCTAACTCAAATCGTCACGCTTGCACAGCAAACATAGACTGAGCTGTCTTCCTGGCTCATAAGTTAAAAGTTTTTTTAATTGTATGTGTGTGTAAATGTTGTATGTGTACATGATATACACGCATGGAGGCCAAAAGTCAAAATTGGGTGCATGTGTTGTTTAGTTGCTCTCCACCTTGTTTTTTGAGGCAGGGTCTCTTACAAAACCTTGATCTCCCCAATGTGGATAGACTGGTTGGCTCTCAGGATCTGCCTGTCTCTGTCTCTCTAGCCCTGGGATTACTGGTGTACACTATGTACCTGGTAAAGGATCTCTGCTCAGCATGTGGTAAGCCTGGTGAGCATGGCTCTGGCAGGCCTGGCCCTTCTCCTCCATTCCCTCTGCCATAAAAACCATTAGATTACATTCCTGAAGCTAGCCACCATTTGGCCACTTCCTCCTCCTAAGACTGACTACCGAGGTCCAGCTATCAATGTATTAAAGTCCAGCAATCAAAAATCCCTTTTGGCTCACCTAATTAGCATGCCCAATTAAAATCAACATCCTAACACAGGGTTTCTTGTAACTTTATTAAGTGGCATTTTCTTATGTGCTGTGTCTGTTTCCTCTCCAACCAGATTCCTGGGGACAAATACCCTTTCCCCTCTTCCCCATGTTTCCTTCCCCCTCCTGATCATCCTCTATCTCCTGACATCTTTGTTTTTTATTCCCTTCCCTCTGTCCCTCTGGGACAAATAAATCTCCTTTGTGCTGAAAACTTGGTCTTGGGGGTCCTTAGCCAATACCTTTCCTACCACCTGGCTTTTTATGTCTGCTGGGGATCTGAATTCACTTCCCCAGTCTTGCATGGCAAGCACTTTACCAACTGAGATGATTATGGTGACCGCCCTGCAGGCTTTATTGCTGGCAGGAAAAAGATGATCAGGATGAGGTCAAAGTGAACTTTTTTTAAAATCACATGAAACATACAGCTTTTTTCTTGCAAGTTTTAAAATATTTTCACTAAAAGGCTGTTGTTCCCCTCCACTAACCCCCTACTGCCTTTGGAATCCAAGTATATCAGAATATAGTTAACCCAAGAGCTATAAATACTTTGTCTTTTGAATTAATAAACCTGGCTTTATTATTTTTTTTATCATTTTAGGGATGATTTGGTCAGACATTAAGAGGCTGTGGTATGAAGGGTTGGAAGACTTCTTAGAAGAATCTCGTAACCAGCTCAGCTTTGTTATGAATTCCCTTTACTTGGCAACTTTTGCCCTCAAAGTGGTGGCTCACAACAAGGTGACTGTTTACTGCCAATGGAAGATACATTTATTTCAAGAACTAAGATAACTATATATCTAACTCAGACTTAATATAGACCCAAATCTATGTCTGATATATCTTCATTTTAAAATAATCTGTGTGAATCTGGTTGCCTCCTTTTTCAGTCCTTTGAATGGTTTACCTTTTCATTAATGCTTACCTGCAGTATGATGGGTACCATGGTTGATGTTAAGTATACTGTATCTAATTTCATTTTCACAGCAATTCTTTAAGACAGAATAGAAGTCATTATCCTCATTTTGCCAATAAGAAAATGACTCAGACATAATAACATATCTGACTATATAGTCTTTTAGAAGATGATTTAAATCCAGATCCTAGGTATTTTCTTCCTACCAGATGTTTTATTTCATTTAGCTCATTTACTCAATCTCTTATAACTTTACTTTAATCAATATTTATGATTTCTCAAAGCCAGGAAATATACTAGGCTATGTTAGCTATGGGGTGTCACATTTAAGGAGCTAAGATATAATACTGCCTGATTTTATATAGAAAGAGCAAAGTGATTGTATCAGTTTGCTTTATGTAACATCTGTTTCTTTAATTGATCAGAAGTAAGCAACATGTTGGTAAGGGAGCAAACCAGTGACTGAGGTGAGACGTTACCGAAAATCGGAACTGGCCATGAAGAAATGAAAATGGTCAGATATAGTAGGTTGGGTGGCATTGATTTTTCAGACTGATTTCTTCACTTCTAGAAGTAGTTTTTGAATCCAAACAAGACATTTTGAGAGTGGAAGGATGCGTGGCTAACAGACGCACAGAACACTTGGTATATGGTCTCAGTCAGCAGACACGCAGGCAGCCATGTTGTCTGGGCACAACAGCACTTTTGTTTGTTATTTGAAGGGGGTGACTTTTGTAGTTTGCTCTGAATTCCTAAGTCAAAGGGCTAGGTTTAGTGTGGTATCTATTCAACTGACAACATACATTTTCATGATTTATGTTACAGAATTTAGAGAAACAAGCTAATATTTCACTCATAAAATGTTTAATAAGTTTTATAACGTTTATTTCTTTTAAACCAAAGAATTTCTGATAAATTTCTGCATATAAAGTGGTATTTCCTAACATATATGGACATCTTTTGTTTGACTAAAACATTATTTAGCTCTCCTACAAGATGACCATTTCAGACACTTCAGGGTATCTCTCCTCATTTGCTGACTGACCTTGGCTTCTCCTCCTGCCTCCAGTTTCATGACTTTGCCGACCGGAAGGACTGGGATGCGTTCCACCCCACACTGGTAGCAGAAGGGCTTTTCGCCTTTGCAAACGTTCTGAGTTACCTTCGGCTCTTCTTTATGTACACAACCAGCTCTATTTTGGGCCCACTGCAGGTAAACAAAGGTCTCAAGACTGTTCATTGCGTGTCACCACTGTGGAGTCTGCACACCCACTTCAGCACTGTTCTCACGATGTCAAGGTCTACTTGGCCTTTGAAAATGATTAGCAAGACTTTGCTTCTGGCTCATTGATAATTCTCTTTTAAGGATTGAAACTTAAGCTCTCGTCTGTTGGCCTCCTTCCTTCATTCTTTGGCTATAAATATTCTTAATATATTGTGAAGTTTCACAGAAAGGAGTAACATAAAAGTCTGGTTTTTACCAAATACATTTCATATTTACACTTTGAAAGATAGTTGGCTTTTAGTAAAAATACTCTTTATAGGATTTTAACATATAGATATATACTTGTGAAATGAATGACAATAGTAACATAAAGAACAGTCTGGGAGAACTATAAATACACTATTGTAAGGCATTCTACTATACACAGAATAGTGTGATACCACTTGAAAATAGGCTGTAATAAGGTAAAGATGGGTGTCATAAGCCCTAAGGCAATCTATGAGATAAAGCGGTTATTGTTAACTTACCAACAGAGGATATAAATTGGTATTTAAAATTATCAAAAGATAAGACAGAATAAGAAGAAAAAGAGGAAAGCCCAGAGGGACTAAAGAGGAAGAAATAACATGAGAGATGTAAGCAGGGCGGATGCCACCCCAGGCACCCCCCACACAGTCAGGTGTGTCACAGCTGTACCCTCAACCTGGTACCAGTCGCTTTCTTAAGGTTGCTTGTTTGATTTTGCTTAGGGTGTTTGTTTTGATAAAGCACCATAACCAAAAGGAACCTGCGGAGGAAAGGGCTTATATAAGCTTACAGCTCTCCATCACAGCCCATCACTGAAGGAAGTCAGGGCAGGAGCGTGAAAGCAGGACTGAAGCAGAGGGTATTGAGGTGTGTGGTGTCCTGGCTCCCGATTTACAGATGTGCACGACCACACTCAGCCTGTACTGTTTTCATATGTGATGTTCTGTAAGTTTTCTATGCAAGCACAGGACATATAAATATATAATATATACAGATATACCTCACTTTTAGACAATGTTTGGAGTTTTCTATGTTTTGCTGCCTCTGTCAATGGTACACTTTTTTTAAATAGATGGACCCTTTTATATGTTCTACCCATTTTCTACGTTTTTAGGGCTAATTCTTCAAAAAAAAAAATACTGTCAGGAACTGTAGAGATGGCTCAGCAGTTAAGAGTACTTTCTGTTTTAATAGGAACCTAAGTTTACTTCTTAGCATCTCACATGGCAACTCACAATCTCCTGTAACTACAGTTCCAAGATCCAGTGCCCTTTTCTGGCCTCTGTGGACCATGATACACACACACACACACACACACACACACACACACACACACACACACACACACACACACACACACACGGACAAATACTCCTACACATAAAATAAAAATACATCTTTTTAAAAGATGCGTAGTAAATGTTAAGAAGTGCTGTCAAAGTATTCCTTAATTTAAAAACATCAAGATTTATTAAAAGTATCTAATTTTCAGACACTGATGGAGTAGGAATGAAATGGAATTAGACTTGAGAAGTTTCTCATTGTCCCATGAGAGTGACAGAAGGTGGCAGTGATCACCTCGCAGTGCTAGAGCAGCTTGAACAGAGTGCTGTCGCCAGCAGGGAAGTGAGAGAAAGATGGGCCCTCCTGGGGAGGAATGCGGGCAGGCTGGATGAGGACACTGTCCTTTAGGAGTTAGTTGAGAATAGTTACAAAATCAGATGGAATGCTTCATTTTAAAGTGGTTTACCATTTGTACACTTTAAGAAGCCACATAAATATAAGCATTTATTCTCCTTTTCATTTTTTAAAGAGTCCTTTCCTTTTATCTCTGCCAAGTGGCCTTCAGATAATCTCCATGTTACCAGCAAAGGTGGTTTGCTTATAATCCTAGCATATGAGAAGCTGAGGCAGGAGGATTGTGAGTCTCATGGCAAGATTTACCATTGTCTGTGTCTCAACAACAACAACAATGATAATAAACACGAGGTGAAAATCTCCGTGCTTTTTTTCCATCCACAGCAATGATACCCTTTGAAGACTTTGTCTGGCAAGGGCTGTGCATTTAATACTCATGGTACTGGTTTGATAGAATGGCTTTTTGTTAGGTATCTGGGTTTTTTGGTTTTATTTTTTTATATTCCTACAGCTGGAGTTTTGATGATCTTAACATATCGAAATAATTTAAATAAAGGGTGTGACTTGTGGGTCATGTGTTTGTTTTTCTTTTATAACTGGCTAATTTCATGTTTAATACATAGTCTTTCCAATAGTTTTAATGTGCACCCATGTGTTCCGTCTGCAGATTTCAATGGGACAGATGTTACAAGATTTTGGGAAATTTCTAGGAATGTTCCTTCTTGTTCTGTTTTCCTTCACGATTGGACTGACACAGCTCTATGACAAAGGGTACACTTCCAAAGAGCAGAAGGACTGCGTAGGCATCTTCTGTGAACAGCAAAGCAACGACACCTTCCACTCGTGAGTGTCTTCGAATTTACTAGGTGACTTGATTGGGTTCTGTGTGCGTTACTCATTACACAAATGCAACTAAAATATTCTTTAAGGAAATCCTTTTTGAATGTCTGTGAGCTTTAGCAAATGCTCATTTTTCTTGAATCATTTTTCAGCATCCTCACCTACAGGATCTTAAGTAGTATATTCAAATCATTCCATATGTCTACTGAAATCTGTCTGAATGGAGGACATTCGACATTTTTACTCTCTTAGCACCTGGGGAAATTTCTCTTATCCATGTCATATATTAGAATGTTCAGCACCTCTGCCTTTAAACTAGTGTTACATGTAGCAACTCTTGGTTACCAGTACAACCCAGAGCACTCATGTTTTCAGCATTTCTTGAGAGGTCACTAGAGCTTGAGGACCCGCCCTCTGGTATATCATAAAGAATGGCACACCACTATAAATTAGACAGAATACTCATCAGGTTCCTTTTCCAGGGCTGGGGATCCAAGCCAGGGTACTGAATGCACTAGCAAGTGCTAAACACCAAAGTTACACCCAGTCTTACTCTCCTCATCGTTAAATAAAATGCAGACAAGTGTGGACTTACACATTTATGTGGTCTTATTATGTGCCAACAATTCTGTGGGTAGTTTGTGTGTCCTCTATTTAACGAATAAGATTTCAGGACTTCCAGGCTAGACAGGCAATAGGGGTGACCATGTAGGTCCTCACTGTTGTTGTAATGATTTGGAACTATTGCACTTTAAAGCTACCTGAAGGCTGGTGGAGAGGACTAGTAGGATCTAACTAGAGACCCTGTGGACTGCTGCACTGGGACTAATAAAATAATTAAATAGGAATGTAGGGAAAGGTGCTGATACTAAGGTCTGGTTCCCCAGTTGGTTCTTGACTTTGCCATAAAGAAGGCCTGGAGCCAATTGCTGGATGGAAGGTACAGGTGGGACTTCCAGTTCCCAGGAGGACAAGGGAGATGCAGGGAAAGAGAGGGGCTCTAGCCAGACTTTAAAACAAGAAGCATGCAGCAATCATGTAAGATCTCAGGGCAACTAAAACCAGCATCCTTTGCTACCAGCAGACGATGAAGGAGCTCACTGGAGTCTAGCTGATAAAAACCATTAAGCTTCGGGCAAAAGGAGAGACGGAGATAATAAATTGTTAAGGGCACACATTTCCAAGCAGAAGGTATTTGAGCCCAGCAATTGTGCTAGCAGGCAGATTCTAAAGTAATAAAGCTGTCTGAGTGTTTTCATCCTTGGAGCAAAGGTGGGTAGAGAGAGAAACAGTCAGTGCTGCCAGCCTGGCATAGCTAAGCTAGGAGGAGCAAAGGGAGCTTCAAGGGGCCAGAGCATGGTCACGTAGCTCCTGGGCAAAAGCGGTAACATGTTTTTAAAATTATACACAACACAGGAATGATATCTTTGCACATATTTCCTCATTTAAAACAAGCCCTTTAGGGGCTGGAAAGATGGCCCCATGGTTAAGAGCACTTCCTGCTCTTGCTGAGGGTCTGGGATTGGTTTCTAGCACCCACCTGGTGGCCCATAGCCATTAACTCCAGTTCCAGGGGATCTGGTGCCCTCTTTTGACTTCTTCAGGATTCTGCATGTATGTGGTATACATATGTATACTCAGGTGCACACACATAAAATAAAGTAACATTTAAAATAACACTATATATATACTTTGAAAATACAAAGTAAAACAAAAATATTTTATAATGTATTATACAAAGATTACTAATGGTCCATATGTCTAATTGTGATATAAATGCACTGTCTGCTCTTGTTAATTGATTTCCTTCTTAAGCAGCATGTACTTGCCCTTACAGGTTCATTGGCACCTGCTTTGCTCTGTTCTGGTACATCTTCTCCCTAGCGCATGTGGCCATCTTTGTCACCAGGTTTAGCTATGGGGAAGAACTGCAGTCCTTCGTTGGGGCTGTGATTGTTGGAACTTACAATGTCGTGGTTGTGATCGTGCTTACGAAGCTACTGGTAGCGATGCTTCACAAGAGCTTCCAGCTGATAGCAGTAAGTGTTCTCTTCAAATCACATGAAATGCATGAAACCAGGTAACTAAAGATTGCAGAATTTATGACTAATATTTTAAATTAAATATATAAATTTAAAAATATGTCTAATAATTGCACATCTTTGACCCATTCTTTTAATCTATAAGATGCGGAAACATTTAGACAGCTTTATTCAGTATCCTCCAACCTTCCCATTCGCATTCAGTGTGTGTTTGTGTTCTTGTTCTTTCCTGTTTTTTCCTCATAGAATCATGAGGATAAAGAATGGAAGTTTGCTCGAGCGAAGCTATGGCTTAGCTACTTTGATGACAAATGCACACTGCCCCCACCTTTCAACATCATTCCTTCTCCGAAGACTATCTGCTATATGATCAGCAGCCTCAGCAAGTGGGTGTGCTCGCACACCTCCAAAGGCAAGGTCAGACGGCAGAACAGCTTGAAGGTGAGGTATTAGAGGTTTGAACTGCACCACACTTTTACAACTGCTAGTTCCGTTGGAGCTCTTCCTGCCTTATCTGTTGACAGTATGGCAACAGTATATGACAGGAATGCCTTATACGTCTTACAGTAGAGCTAACATGGGACTTGGCTTTGCAGACCAGGCTGGTCTACAGTTTGCATCCTATGTCTGCCTACCACGGGCTGGGATGATGGGTGCTTGCTGCCAGCTGTGTGCAACCATGCCCAGCTCAGAGGTTTGAAAGCACAAATATGTAGGTTTGATAAGGGCTACGCTAACATGTTTTACACTGTTGTATTCCCAATGCATGTTTTACTGTAGAGTATAGAAATGCCATAAATAATTGAAAATAAAAAAATAGAACTAAAGATTTTTTAGTTAGTTTGGTTCCTTTTTTAGTTTCAAGTTTCCGTAACACATGAACTCGTATCCCATAGTCTTTCACTATAGATTTAAGGAATGATTATTAGTTCATACTGTTTTTAGGTCTTGAAAGTTACTCATTGTATTTCTTATCCAATGTATGCTGCCATGGATTGGTAAGTTTCCTAAAAGACCAGACAGAAAATATTTCACACTTTTTAAGTCAAACAAAACAGAAGACGCCATCTAAGAAGTTATATTAGAGAAAATTTCTAAAAATGTAAAGATGAAATTAAAAAGATAGCAGTAAGTAGCAGTCACTGTAACAGGTGACTCGGGAGAACAGAATTCCCTGTGGTCAGGGTAAATTTTTGCTTAATTAGAGTTGGAAACCAAGTTGTCCATTATGAAATGGTTTACAAATATTCATCTGTAAAACCATTCTCTATTCACAAAGTAAGAAAGACAGGAAGTGGGTTATTGGTCCATTGTGGTAATTTACAAATCTCTGTAGTAGACCAAGCATTACTAAGGCTAAGTTTTTTCTGTGAAATCAGGGTAAATGAGACTGAATGAAACAGATATGCAGGCTTTTTGTTTTAAGCATGTACTGAGTATGATTTATTCCAAAGCATCCTCTAAATGCATTGAAAGTACGTATCTGTGACTATATTTTAAAACTTGCCTCATTTAAACATCGCCTGTGGGGCTGGAGGACACCATGATAGCAGGCATTTGCCTAGCAGGCATGCGGCCCTGAGCTCACTCAGGCACTGCAAATATGTTTGTATGTATATATGTGCATGTATACATGTTTTCTTACATATATATGGCAGTACATCACATATGTTGTTCTGCTGTTAATTATTACCATATGATTGCTTGTTTTGAAGGAGTGGAGAAACTTGAAACAAAAGAGAGATGAGAACTACCAGAAGGTGATGTGCTGCCTAGTGCATCGCTACCTGACCTCCATGCGACAGAAGATGCAGAGCACAGACCAGGCCACCGTGGAGAATCTCAATGAACTGCGCCAAGATCTGTCAAAATTCAGAAATGAAATAAGGGATTTGCTTGGCTTTCGGACTTCTAAATATGCTATGTTTTATCCAAGAAATTAGCCATTTTCTAAATCTTGTAGAAATAATTTTCCTTAATAAATCTGAAAGACTGTATTTGCATACCTTTCAATTAAATCAATAAGATATATATGGGCATAAACAATTACACAAAAGCCATTCTTTAAATATTTATAGATAAACATATGTTGTGTAAATATGTATATAGAGCTAGTTTTTTAAAACCTGTCTGTGACTTTTTGTAGAAGCAAAACCGTTTTGTTAGCATGCTACTTTGTTTTCTTAGTTGGTCAGTGCTTACATTCGACGTGTTTAAGAGGGGCAGCTCTCAGTGTACGCATGGCCCATTCCATTTTATAAATAAAGATCAGCAAACGCGGCTACCTTAAGACACACTTGAAGAGCTCATGCTGTTGAAATCTCTTGTTTTAGGAGTTCACACAGAGTTCAGTATATATTGTTTAGGAGTTTAGCTTCATCTAAAATACCCTACTTTTTCTTTTGTTAGAATCTTAAGCAGCAGAGAAAAGTTTATAATAAATATTTGAATTTAACCCAGTTATGGTGATGAATGCCTTTAATCCCAGCACTCGGGAGGCAGAGGCAGGTAGATCCCTTGAGTTGGAGGCCAGCCTGATCTACACAGTGAGTTCCAGGATAGCCCCGGCTACACAGAGAAACCCTGTCTTGGAAAAATAAAAAAAAAAAAAGAAAAAAATTTAAATTATTTATTTATTTATGTCTAAATTCGCGTTGGTATTTGTTGTGTAGTATATTTACTTTTACATGGCTATAATTTATATTTTTAATTTTGTTTTGACATAACATTATTTTATATATATTTCTCTATTTAAGGTAGTTTATATGTTTAAATATTTATAGAAGTCTGTGAATTTTGAAAAATATCCATCTTTTACCCATAGAATACTTGTTTCTATTTATACCCTCGCAGAGGTACCTCTTAGGCATTTGGCTAGTTTAGCTTTTCCTTCTAATTTTTCAAGTTGGAGTAAAACTCATCGTTACAAAGTAGAAGCTGCTTGTCTTCATGTGTGGTCACAGTGGGCTTGGCCGGAGAGCACTGGGCCTTGCTTGCAGAAGGCTGCTTTCCGTTCACTCCAAGGCTCTTGAGCTCCTCTTCCAAAGTTTCTCCCACAGAGCCTACCACAGCTTCTACAAAACTGGCCTCGTGCTTGCGGCTTAAGATGTAAAGCATTGTTTATTCAATTTGAAAATAAAAAGAATATTTGACTGCTTTTCAGTGTTCATGTAAAGGTGGAGCTGAAGGTTTCCCCAGCTATGGCACAGACATTCCTGCAGCATGTTTGGTGAGAAATTACCTTCGGAACTGAACGTCAGCTGGCATTGAGGCCACAGAGTGCAGACAGCCCTGGTCTGTGAGCGCCGCCCACCCCGGGGCAGCTGAGGATCCCAGTGTAGGTTTCATCTTGCTTTTTGCATTTGTTTTTAATGTCCAGGTTTAAGTGTTCCCTCTTTTGGGCAAATTCTTATAAAAATGTTTATTGTAAAATTATATATTTTGTCTACAATGGGATTATGCGCTTCCAAGTTGGGATTTTACATCAGGATTTTTAGTCATTCTAAAAAAAAAATACCTAATTATTAAAAAATTTATAGAATACCTATGTGTGCATGAATTCCTGACGAGGTATATTTTGAATGACAGCATATTGTAAGAAAAGAGTGAATAAAATTTGGCATTAGATTATAAATTTGCCAGTTACCTTGGGTTTTTTTTCTTTTTGTCTTTTTTTATTTTGTCTCCATCCCCATGCCCCACATCCCACATCCATGCCCCACGGAGCTGAGGACCAAACCCAGGGTCTTGTGCTTGCTAGACAAACACTCTACAGATTATAAGTTTGATAGAGCTTGAGCATTTTACTATCTTTGCTTTTATTTTTTAATTATTTTATGTGTGTGGGTGTTTTGCCTGCATGTATATCTGTGTACCATGGGTGTGCTTGGTACTCATACAAGCCAGAAGGAGTTGGGACCCTAGATCTGGAGTAACAGATAGCTGTAAGCTACCACCAGTGCTCTTAACCGATAAGCCATCTCTCTAGACTCTCAATTACTTTTTAAGTCTGAGATACAGGGATAGCAAGATGGTTCAGTGGGGAAATGTGCTTACACCAAGCTTCATGACCTGAGTTCAATCCCTGGTACCCATATAGCAGGAGAAAACCTACTCCCACAAGTTGTCCTCTGACATCCACATGCATGCTGTGTCAGACAGCATCTACATTCACACACACAGGAAACATTTTAATTGAGATTTAACTTTTAATTGAGATCTATAAAATGTACTTTAAAAAAAAACCACCATATGTTCACAAAGGCAAAATAGCAACATCAGACACTCAGCAACACTTCCCACTTCTAGGAGCAATACCATTTAACTGTTAGCTCTTTCCTAGGGTAGCATACTTTTAATTAGTATATCCACACAAAGAATTAGTATGTGACCATTCATGAAAACACTATTGTCCCAAACTGAAAGCAACCAAAGTCCTTTTGACGAGTGAGTGGATGAGTTGGTATCGAACACATCGTGCTTGTTGGGTTGATGGGCAGGCTCTTTTGTCTTGCATCAAATGTTAAAAGTTCCTGAAGCAACAGCTCAGAAGGAAAAGCAGAAACAAAGAAGAGAGCAAAGATTAAAATGGACTCAGATGAACTGTATACTTCATGTGCCTTCATCCTGTGCCACTTTCCTTTGGAAGTGTGTTCCTAAACACACTTTTGGCTTGGGAATCAGAGACGCTGAAAAAGGACCAAAGAAAGATGTAACTGCCCCGCATCAGCAAGATGAGTCAGTGTATGTGAGTCAGAAAAGTCCAAAAACAGGGAAGCTGCTGTATGTCACTCTTCAGATCTCACACCCTAATTGGAAGCACACAAAGAGAATTCTGGGAAATGACATTAGTCCTAAGCAAGTTGACACAGAAAGCCACCACACAATACAGACTGGAGATGTCTGCATCACACAGATGAATCTTAGAAAGTGAAACACGCTTGTCACAAAGGACATAGACTCCACCATGCAACACTACACAAGAAAACAAAACATTAGAAATGGAAGTCAAACAAGTCAACTGCACAACTCAGAAAACAGTGCTTTTGTTAAAAATGGTGCATTTGAAGCTGGGCCTGGTGGCATAGACTGGTAATCCCAATGTTCAGGAAGATGAGGCAGGAGGATTTTAGGGTTCTAAACCAGCCTTGATGAACTGCAGACTAACCAGAACTAGATGGTGAGCCCCTGCTTTGAACAGTGAATTTTAATATGTTAGAATTATGCTTGTGTCAACCTGATGGGAAATATATAGTGCCGTTACAATTAAAAGAACTAAGAACTTGGAAGACAGACTGATCTCTGAGAGTCAAGGTCAGCCTGGTCTAGAATGAGTTCCAGGGCTCCACAGAGAAACCCTGTCTCAAACAAACAAAAGCTAAGAAAACAACAGGCATCTTAGAGTTTGCTACTACAAAAGAAGTAATTTGTGATGAATATTAAAATTCTGGGAAAGAGTTGCTGCTACCTGGCATCTATCAGCATGATACACTTTTCTAAATGAATTTTTACCATTTACGTTATCTGCTTTTTCACACAAACTAGAATGGTTGATTTCTAACAAAAACCAAGTTGACACCCTGATTGGAATTACATCAAATGTAGAGACTAATGGGATGAATTCACAATTTAGCAATTGTCAGAAGCCATCTAGGAAAGGCTTCGGCAAGCAAGTGAATTTCCTGGAGATGACCCACCATTTTGCATGGCTGCAATGGGTGTGCTCAGGAGAGGCACAGCCTCAGACTTTGTCCAAGGATTGCTTTTCACTGCTGATCTGCCTTACCTGCCATTATTACATAGCCTAATGATTCCTGGACATCAACCCACCCTATTGGGCAAATTTCCTGCAGATCAACATAAAGATGAACTTTAATGAATTTATGTTAGATGGATGAATTTATAGCATTCCTGGTTTGATTCAAATAATTTTAAGAAGAAAGTTTAGGGAGATAGTCTTAGTTGTTTTGCCAGAAAGATGTAATAAACAATCAAGAATAGGATGTGTCTCCTCCTCATAGAATAGTAAGTAAAGGTGGCATAATAAGGAACACAATGAGCGTTCATAATTGCAAGAGAAAAGACTTGGGACAGATCTGTGATCAAGGAAAAACATTCATTCTAGGTCAGGTCCAAGGATGAGGCCGTAGGTGTGCACTATGATAAAGCAAGGCCATGTGAAACTGTTGCTTTGAACTTATAATGAGCTTATGGAATGAAATGCTGCTTTGAACCTACTATCAATATCCTTCTGTAAGTCCTCTTTCTGTGACATTTTATCTATGAAATCGTTTTATAAAGAACTTTTGCCTAAGAAGGTGTAAATTGCTAGAAAGAAGAAATAAAATGTGGCATTTGGGACTCAGTCTCATTCACCAAATCTATCTACCTATCTATCTACCTACCTACCTATCTACCTATCTACCTATACAAACATACATGTGTAGGTATGTGTGTATTTATGTAAGTATGCATGAACACTTGTGGAATTGTTGAGATAGGTGGTTGTGTGGTGACACCAAAGTGTATGGTGTCTGTCTGTGTCTATGTGTGTGCTTAATTTATTCCTTTCTTCCTTTTCTCTCTGGCTCACAAAGCGTTAATAAACTCCCAGCCTTACTAGACAGCAGGGGTACTAGAACCAGAGAGAAACTAAGCCTTTTTTCTTATATCTACTGGGAGTCCTCATCAGCAGGGAATCAAATTATCAGAACCCAGCATCTTTTGATCATAGAATATCAAAGAGTTAAAGACAAAAGTAAGGCAGCTTTGGTCCTGATCATTGACTCCATACCCCTTCACTGCCTCCTCAGGAAACTGGATGCTGGGATAAGCACCTCCCAGCCTCACAAGCAGTGTCTTCTAGCCCATTTATTATATTATATTATTGTTATATATTATATGCATATTATTATATACATAGCACATCTGTCCATTTATGCAGGTCCTCTTAGCAGTATTCGGTATGTTCTAGTGATGAAATCCAGTGGGATTACAATTTTATAATTAAAACGATGAAGATTTTATTACTCATGTGTTTGGGGAATTGTCTCTATGTGGGGGCACTAAGTGGGGCCTCCTGCCCTCCTACAGTTCCAAGGACAAACCAAAGTTTGGTTCTGCTCAAATTTACCCTGGGCCATCAGGGAGTTTATTAGGCTTACTGACAGAACAGTGGATGAGAGGTTGCAGGCTGGAACGCAGTGACCTTAAAGCATCCTCACTGGACATTCTATGCTCAGTATGAATGATGGCTCACTCTCCCATGGTTGCATAGAAGTCTCCCCAACCCCAACCAAGGACACGACCCCAACACCCACCAAGGTCAAGAACAATTTTGAAGGAATTGTGAGAAATTGGTTGGGAGTGGTTGGGCTCTCAGATGAGAGACCAGTGACCCTTCCAGCCCCTCCCATGAGGGACCATTAGCAATCAACAAAATCAGTGTGTACAACACTGTGCTGCTCCAATGAAGATCAGTACCACGGCCATAATTAGTGATATGTTCAAATTCCATTCAAATTACTATTTTTCCTAAAACTAAGTAGAGGTTGTAATTATTGGTCCATAGAGGGACACATATACCCAAATACTAACATTGTTAGTCTTTGATAAAAAGATAAAACTGGAAATGTTCATTGTTCCATCTCTAATGAATATGTATCTCTTCCTAGTTGGGGATTTGTTTGTTTGTTTGTTTGGTGGTTTTGGATTTTTTTGTTGGGAGGGGGGGTTTGAGACAGGGCTTCTCTGTGTAGCCCTGTCCATCCTGGAACTTACTCTAGACTAGGCTGGCCTGGAACTCAGAGATCTGCCTGCCTCTGCCTCCCAAGTGCTGGGATTAAAGGTATGCACCGCAATGCTTAGCAATTCCTAGTACTTTTAAATTATTGTTTTCTTCAGCACATTCCTAAAATACTAAATAATCTGAGATCATGAATCTTGAAAAGTAAACCAACCAGACCTAATTCAGAATTAAACTAATAAGGGGGGGTTGGAAAAATGGCTCAATTGGTAAAGTGCTTGCTTGTCATGGATGCCTGAAGTTCTGAGTTCAATTCTCAGTGCCTACCCATAGTCTCAGTGGTAGAAATACAAAAGACAGAACCCCTGAGGCTTGCTAGCCAGCTCTTCTTGTTGAATGGGTGAGGGCCAAGTTTAGTTTTTCAAGTAAGTGACTTGGAGTATGGGTTAATGGGTACAATGCCCGCTATGCAATCAGGAAGACATGGCTTCAGATTCCCAGCACCCATTTAACAACCAGACATAGTAGTGCAAATCTGCAAAATGCCAGCATTGGGGTGTTAAAAATGAACCCCAGGGGGTACCTGCCAGCCAGTCTAGCTGAAATAGCAGTCCAGGCTCAGTAAGTCTGTTTCAGAAAATAAGGCAGAGAATGATAAATTGACCTCTGTCTGCCTGATCAAGGAAAGACAAACACACACACACACACACACACACACACACACACACACTATACTATATCCATATACAATATATTATATATTAGCAATTGAAGAAGACACCCAATGTCAACATGCATATGCAAACATGAACATATACATGAAGAGAAAATTTATAGTATGAAATTACTAGGGATAATGGCTTCTCACTGGTAAATCACTGTTCACTTCCCGGCACTGCGCCTGTCCTCCGTTTGTAAGCATACTGGATATAGAAGCCAATCTTAGAAGACTTTCTCTTTCATTTGATAATTTCACATTATTTTCTTTATTCTCCTTTTTTTAAATTTGCATTTGAAGATGAACACCAGCTACACCACACAAAAGTTGGGAAACGTCTTATGTTTCATTTGTATGCTTCAAAGTAACCATTTTCAGGAGGCAGGGCTTCTGATGCCATATTAAAGGAACGCAAGAAGTAAAACAGCAGGCTTATTTATAAATGAGGTAAACATGTTTTTTTAACGTGTCCTAGGCAATCAAAGTTATGCGCAAGCTCCATTCTCTTCAGCCTGCAATCAATTCATTCTCTGCTTTCTCCCAGGAGGAATGCTATTTAAGGGGTCCATGGCTCAGCAGGCAAAAGCACTTGCTGGTCTGATGATTTGAGTTCAGATACCCAGCATCCACAGAAAAACTGGACCGAGACACAGCGGTGGGTGTCAGCAATCCCAGCATTCCTACGGTAAAACGGGAGCAGAGGGGACAGAAGACTTTCCCTGGAAGCTCGCTCAAACTGGCTAGTTGCAGTGTCAGAGAAAAGAGATCCTGCTTCATCCACTTTTATCCATTTTTTAGCCAGTGCTGGACCCTGCCTGCTACAATAATGATCTGATCTGCCAGGCAAGATCTAACTATGGGGGTTACCTTGGTCCCTTGCTGCAATGGGTAGTGATTAACACAGAGATGCGTTACTGTTTAAAGCGCTGAGTATCAGCAAGTGTACATGCTCAGCCGTGAATGGACCTTCTGTATTAATCCCCAACTCCGGTATACAGGCTCTGAGAACACTGGATAAGGGGGCGGGAAGAATGTAAGAGCCTAAGGATGGGGGAAAGTGCTCGAAATGCTGTCCTCTGCAGGTGGCTGTTCGCACCTGAACTCCCTAGGAGACCTGCACCAGATCAACACAGTTCAAAACCTCCAGCAAGGAGTGGGAGGGGCTCCGGAGGCCCCACCCTACCGGAAGGACTTGTGGCAATCAATCGAAGGTTACTGGAGGAAAGAAGGTCAGAAACTTTTTGTTAGGCGTGTAGCCACGGATACGTTCCCCACCCTGCCCCAATAGATGACCATGTGCATACAGGCAGCACTAACAAGACTCAATATGAGACCCTTTATGGTCTTGAAATGTGTCTGGATTCTTTAGACCCACGTCAAAGGGGTGAAATAGGTGGCTTAGACCTGAGAGCCAGTGTGGTGGTTTGAATGAGAATAGACCCCATAGGCTCATATATTCGAATGCTTGGTTGCCAGTTTCGACTGTTAAGGAAGGATTAGGACCACCAAGGATCTCAGAAAGAATTCTATTTGTCTTTCTCAGTCTACACCACAGTTCTTCTAGTGATATACTGTGCATGAGAATCCAAGTATTTCCCCTCCTCATCCGGGAGGCTCCTCTTCGCATCAGGTAACCACCGACATTATTATTATTATTATTATTATTATTATTATTATTTAGATGTGTCAGGTGTAAGTTCTCCTAGTAGGTTTCTGTTCTTAAAAGCTCTGTCTCTGACATCTGATAAATCTCACTATCAGTATGCCACAGACATCTTTCAAGCAAAAGGCATTTCTAGTTTTTATCTAATCAAACGTTAGCCTTTTAAAGCCACTTTGCTTTTAAGAAGGAAAACAATGAAAAAAAGAAAACAAAAAAGGGAAAATATCAAGAATTTTAATTATAGCATTAAAATGCCCCTGTAAAAATGTCTGCACTTGATCTCAGCCAAAAAATAGACAAAGGATACATTTCTCTGTGTGTTCTAAACTCCTCCCATTACAAGTTGTCTGTCTACTTGTGAATGTTTCCATGCTTCCACAGTCATAGGTTCCCCAGCCAGTCGTGGCAACACCTGCATATAAGCTCTGTGCTTGGGAGGTTGTAGCTACCTGAGCTACAAAGCCAGCTGCAGGCCAGCCTGCATAGTCAGACCCTGTGTTAGAACAGAGCAAAAGGCTTTCAGTGTGTTTGGGACTTGTGGTGGTTTGAATACGTGTGGTCCAGGGAATGGCACTATTAGGAGGTGTGGCCTTGTTGGAGGAAGTGTGTCACTGTGGGCGTGGGCGTTAAGATCCTCTTCCTAGCTACCTGGAAACCAGTCTTCTGTCTGCCTTTGGAACAAGATGTTGAACTCTTGGCTTCTGCACTATGCCTGCCTGAATGCTGCCAAGCTCCTGCCTGAATGATAATAGACTGAATCTCTGAACCTGTAAGCCAGCCCCAATTAAATGTTGTCCTTATAAGAGTTGCCTTGGTCATGGTGCCTTTTCACAGCAGGAAAACCCTAAGACAGTACTTAATTCAAGACCTTTAATGATAAAAATACAATCTATTCAATATTTTGCCCTAAAGTTGGAGCCTATTTTTATATCTAAAATGAACATGTAAAACTCTTATTTTTAGCTATATTTTATTATTTAGCTTAGACATGAGTGTACATGTATGTTTGTGCGTGGTGGGCAGGCATGCTGCAGTGTGCATGCTGAACTCAGAGGCCAATTTTCAGGAGCCAGTTCTCTCTGCTATGTGAGTTTTAGGGGCAAACTCACGAGGTCCATTTGGTGGTAAGTGGCTTTAGCTGCTAAGCCATCTCTCTATCTTATCATTTACCCGGAAGTTTCTTCAACTGAACTTCTTTGGACAACATATCTTTGCATTATATTAATCTTATTTTTCCTTTCCAAATTTTGCATTATAACATCATGGCAGGAAGCATAGCAGCATCCAGCCAGGTGTGGCGCTGGAGGAGCTGGGAGTTCTACATCTTGTTCCGAAGGCAAACAGAAGACTGGCTTCCAGAAGGAGGGTCTCCAAGTCCACCCACACAGTGACGCACTTCCTCCAACAAGGCCACGCCTCCTAATAGTGCCACTCGGTAGGCTAAGCATTTACAAACCACCACACTGCTCAAGGTTTATTTTTGTTCTGAAAAATATCATGGAATCATATCGATCACTCTGCATCATTAAGGTCAGAGCCAGGACTGCTGATGTGTGACTCCATGCCTGATTTATGCAGTGCTGGGGACTAACTCCAAGGCCTGGCGCTAGGCAACCGCTCAACCAGTGGAACTGCATCCCCACCTTCATCTAATTGGTTACCTAGCAATTTGGAAATGCGCTCTGTCAATTCTGTTGCTAGGCAAACTTGCTTCTGGTTAGAAACACGAACTGATTGGCAAATTAAATCTGGACAGGGAGGAACCTGGGAATATCTGATGGAACCAGAGCTCTGGACTTCCCTCAGGGTAAAGCCTGGTACCTGTGAGAGTCTGGGAGCTGTGCCTCTTGCACTTCAGGATGGAGCTTTTCTGAAGATGGGTCTTTTGGCATATAGGTCTACACTGCCTGAGGTGACCGCTGTCTCCTTGTGCTTAACACATCCTCTAGGAAAGCCAAAGGAAAAATAGCAAAGTGTGGAAATCGGTGTTATAGAATATTATAAGATTGCAACACACAGATACATTGTAGTCTTGATGTATGTGTCTCATCTGAGAAGAATGGACCTGCAGAGTTCTTAGGAGTCTGTCCAGTTCCAGCAAAGCTCTTAGCGCAGTGAAGACTATTCACTGATGGTTTACACGTTGAAGGCATTCCTGGGATAAACCCTACTTGGCTGCCACCTTTTTGTTTGGTAAAATCTCGTCTAGAGCTTTTGCACCTATGTTCCTAAATGAAATAAGACTGGATATTTCCCTGGCACCTACTGTCTGCTAAACTTTGGGAATTAAGGTTATTGACCTCAGAGAAAACACCCCATATTCTTTCCTTGCATACCTTCTGGGATTAGTTTATGTTAGGTGGGCAGTCCTTCTTCCATAGATGCCTGACAAACTTCCCAAATAAAGTTGGAGTTTCCTTGAGGGAAGATTTTAAAGTACTTGCTGGATGTCTTCAGTGGTTGTAGGACTATAAGGTTCTTGTCTGCTTAAGTCTACTAGGCACCCTCACCCCAGAGATTTAATTTCATATTCATTTTCCAATCTGTAGGCGTAAGGGGCTCATAAGGTCATATTATTATTATTATTCTGTTGGTGGAGGAGGGAGGCAGAGAGGGACAGAGGGAGGGAAAGAATGAATGGAGGAAGTGAGTGTGTCGGTCTTAACTATTTGGCCTCCATTTCCTCACTGAAGTGATGTTTCTTGCCTCACCCTTCATAGCAGCTGACATTACAGGTGAGCACCATTGTGCCCAGAACTCTTATTACTACTTAATCATCTATAATACCTGAGAACAGTCCCTCATTTGTTCATAAAATTGGTATTACGTGGTTCTGTTTAGAAATAGTTTATCTTTATTTTATAAGTAGGAGAGTTTTAATTACATCTGTGCACCATATGCATGCAGTGCCCAAAGAGACCAGAAGAGGGTGTTAGATCCTTTGGAACTGGAGTTATGGATGGTTGTGAGACACCATGGCTGGGAATTGAACTTGGGTTCATCTGGAAGAGCAGTCAGTGCTTTCATAACCACTGAGCCATCCCTCCAGCTCCTATTCTTTTTTTTTTTTTTTAAACTACCTTTTAACATTTAATCTTGGCAGAGTTTTCTGAGTTGTATTGGTCATTTCAAGAAGCAACTTTTAGCTTTGTTAACTTCATCTGTTATTTGTAACTTCTTTGTGACTCCATTTCTGTCCTAAGCGTATTTCTCCCTCTGCATGTGTGTTGTGTGTGCATGCATTTACATGTGTGCACACATATGTGTACATGTGTAGAGACCAGAAATCAATGATAAGCATCCTCCTCACTTATTCTCCACCTGTTTCCTTGAGTCTCTAACTGAACCTGGAACTCACTGATTCACTGGGCTTGCAGCCAGCTCTATGGTCCTGCATGACTCAGTTTCCCCAGGCACCCCAGTTAGAAGTATTGCATTTCCAGTACTGGGATTATAGAGCTGCTGCACATGGCTTTTTTGTGGGTGCTGGGGATCCCAACTCAGGTCCTAAAGCTTGGGTGGCAGCTACTTTAATGGAAGTCCCCCCTGCAGTCCTTCTCCCGACCTTTCAGGGTTTTTGTTTGCAACTCATAGAGAGATCTGCCCATCTCCATCAAAAGTGAGCACCACCATGCCTGGCTCTCTCTCCTTTTAAAAGTTTATTGGTTTTTTTTTGTGTGTGTATGTGTGTCATTTATGAAATTATAAAATTTAAAGTGTTTTGATTTTCAAATTTTTATGCTATGATTTTTCAAGTTAATTATTTAACAGCATATTTCTTGATTTCCAGCAAAAAGGTTTTATTATTATTTGTTTACCTTTTTGTCACTGATCTTTAGTTATACACTATTACTGGAGAAAGGCATCCGCACGACATAGTTCTTTAAAGTGTGCTTCATGGTACCTTAGGTGGAAAAGCTTAAAAAATTATTCTATATATAGGCTGATAAAATTAGTCAGTGGATACAGATGCCTACTGCAACTCCCTGTGCTTATAACCAAGAATAAACTGAAGTTCTGTCTAAATAAAGTGATTTTATAACCAAAGTTGGAGCGTTTGTGGGACTGGGAGGAGTAGCCTCACCACCTGTCTGCTTTAAACAACTGCGTGGAAAGCAGCACCAGTGCCGTGAATTATTAACCACGGTCCCCTCAGCAGTTGCTTGTGTCAGAGCTGTCAATGGAACGGATAGCTTGGATTACTGTTCTCGGTTTTTCCTGCAGTGTGACACAGCAGACACTGTGGCCATGAAGCTCGAGCCCACACAAACAAGCTGTCCACAGTAACTCGTCAGTAAGAAGTTTCTGCTGAGAGGCAAAAAGGCTGTGCTCATCCCCATGTCCCTACAGGTGACAGGAATGCTTGACAGGATTCCATTAGCTGGCCTGTCTCCGGGTGTCACTGCCCAGAGAAACCACCACCCGGCTGGTGCTGGATCCTCTAACCAGTTCTCTCCTTCAGCTGGTGCTGTCCCAGTACTGACGGGCATCTCTGGAGGAGAGTTTGAACAATGTCTGACCCTCCAGCCGACTTCGGTTAGTTGCTCTAACGCCTGACCAGCTGCTAGTTCAGCTTACCATATTAGTTTGCTGCCGCCTGTTTATCAGCTCAAGAACTAGGAATTGCCATTTTCAACCAAAAGCAGACTTTCCCTTAGTTCTAAAACTTCATCCCTATCGTAGGACACATTGTGACTCGTGCCTTTGTTTATCTTTGTTTATCTTTGTTCCTCTGACCATCTTTAGATGGAGACAAGGCACCTTTCACATCCCCTAGCTAGCAATCTCGCAGGAGGCAGGGAGACTGCCACATCCACTGCGGGTCTAGCTGCCTCTTGAGCAGTTCTTCTCAGTTGATACAGAGCGGGTAAAATGGGTACACACAGCAAAGAGTACCCGGAGCTCACAGCTGAATGTTCGGATTACCTTACTGTTTAGTCTAACGAATGCAAGCCTAACTGTTAGTCCTTAGTCCTAAATGCTTTAAGTGGGAAGGCGGCTCCTTCCTAGGGCAGCGGGAGCCTCTTTTGGCAACATTGTGAACATTGGGTTTGAAATTATGACGCTTAGAAGATTGCACTGTCTCTGCAGAGAACTGTACTCTGGGGAACTCCCTGTATCTCCCTGAGCTTGTAGTTCAGAGACAAAATGAAGGAATCTGGACTGGATGCCAGAGGGACACCTTTCTGTTCTTGCAGACAGAGATTACAGCCCACGGACATTACTGCCCCAGTTTTATCCCTGGAATTCTTAGAGCGCCAACTCGATGACGACACCAAGACAACCTTACGTGCAAATACCATCTCTGACACCACGGAGTGGTGCCACAGCTGTATTTTCTGGGAGAACAAGTTTACCTGGTGGCCTTGGGATCATTTAAAACATTTTATTAAGCATTGACTTAAAAAATGCAAGAGAAAGGAGAATGTGACACCTCAGAGCAAATGCTTGAAGGTGACCAAATATTATAAATATTGCACTTTATAAAATTCTCTTTTATATCTTCTTACAACTCGACTCTAGAATATCCTCCTACAGACGTATGTATGTACAAGTTTCCAGCGGCCGGTGCTAGCTGTTGTTTCCCATCAGGCAGTGGGTGGAAGGGCTCTCAGATGCCTGACCTCAGGCGCAGGCGCAGGTCTTCCACCAGCAAAACAGGGGCCGGGTTCGCACATCCGTCACTGGAGGAGTAACGCGGCTCCTTCTCTCAGAACGCTCAGTATTAAATAGCACGGGTTTCGTTTTGCTTTTTTCTAAGTGGACAGAACAGATCGTTCAGCGGTGATGAGCGAGTTCAGGTTATGTGACAGAGCACAGGCTAACACTGCTTGTTCTTCAGGGCGTTCATGGGCTTCTGATTCTTATTCTTGAACATCTTGACAAAGCTGTTTGGCATGATCTTGCCACGCCCATCTTCACCGACTTGTCCCATGATAATGTAATTGAGACCTTAAAAAAAAGAGAATGTAACGATAACTGGCTTTTTTTTCTTCTTCTTCATGTTCATAGTTAATGGCTTCCTTCTCTATCAGAAGTGGACTGTGTTTTAGCCCTGATTTCACCCCCCACAACAGCCGCTGCCTGGAAAGGTTCATGACTTGCTTGGGGGACGCCTTCTCCTTCCCCACTCTGCTTCCGGGCTTTCCTGGAAGAAAGACTACAGCTCCGTCCTTACCTCGTCTGAGAAGGGGGCACTGTCTGCAGACCACAGTGAGCTTGACGCTCATGTTCTTGCCAGCCTGCTGAATGGCCAGGTTGCCCTCCCGGTATATGCTGATGATCGAGACTGTGGCATGCAGACTCCCGCCTCGAGTGGCCGTCGTGATGACTGTGCCAGCTAACACTGTGGAGAAAAGCCCACAGTGAAGGCAGATCCAGGCAGAGCTGAAATGACTTCAATTCTTTTAAGTTTCAGAAATGAAAATTCGCGTGTTAAAGAGTTCTCAAAATTTCCATCACTAAGATGAAGGTTTAAAAAAAAAAGATCACGGAGCTACAACGTTGCGTTTGAGTGTTACTTCCCAGAAGAGAAATCTAGCTGTTTTCCCAACTGCAATCTGCGGCTGAGATGGAGACCCTCTTAAAACGTTCTCTCTAACATGTGGATAGATTGCCACTTAAGGGATTGAGTTATGAGCTGTGCTCTTAAGCACTTAGCAACCCTGTTTATCTCATTTAAAAAAATGAAAGTAGAGAACTGAGTTAGAACTTAAAATGAAGTATGAGCTGTGTACTTCGTGTAAACGAAGTATGTGCTTGCTTGTACTGGCGCTCTCTAAAACGACCAAAACCTTACCCCCGGGGAGTGTTTCCTTCCACTTCTGAGAACTCTCCGTCCCTTGGTGATATTGGTCACTGTGCCATCTAAGTGAGCCACAGACAAGAGGCTAAATCTAGTTTTAGACACAAGTAACATAACCCCTCAGGACAGCGTGAGCCCCCAGCACTTATGTAATACACCAAGCTCCTAAAATCAGAATTCCCAGCACACCTTCCTTTGATTCCTGGAAATGTGGGTCCACTGAAAAAACGTCAGACTGTAACTGAGGGAAATCAGGGTGCTCCCAAAGCATGGGAAGGCAGTTCCTTCCACAGAAGACGAACCCAGGTGTGGTTGCAAATTCGCCTGCATTATTTGTTTCCATGTTTATGCAGTCATTAGAACTCAGCACGAAAACTGCACAAAATCCATCCCTTCCTTACAAGACAGTCCCGGGGTTGCAAACAATTACCACACAAAGGCATGGAAAGCAGCTGGAACTTGGAGATGGGAGTGGAGGTGAGGAGGGCTTGTGTTTGATAACCCATTGGGCTGTAGCAACTTTCTTTTCCTGATAAGATTAAATTCTGCATCTTTTGTTCTCAAGTGGTTTTTGACGGTGTGAGTTTTTAATTGAAAAAAAAAAATCCCTTAGAAACCCCAAGGTTTCCTTCCTCAGGTTCTGGTCTACAAGAGCTTCAGTTGGGCATCAGATTTTCATGTTTTACCTTAGCAATTTGAAAGGACACGACTGGGAAGATACTGCATTCCGTTTGGGAGAAGCCAGGTTTTGAATGTGAGCCCAACTACTGAACGTGCATAGCTGGGTCCCAGACGCTCTGGTGTGTGCAAAACAGAACAAAAACCCAGAAGACGAAAAGACTATACAGGCTTTCTCACGGAGGCCACCAGAATACACCAAGTAGCAGTGTCATGTACCAAGAGTCAACTTTTAAACTGATATATGGAAGGGGGGAGCTTAACACTATTCGTCAAGCTCATTTTTCTCATTGTGAAGCCTAACAGTTCAAAGAGCCCAGGTGGACACACTCTGGTGGACAGGACCGTGCACCCGTGGGTGAATCAACTGTGTTACTGAACCACCACCATTCAAGTCATGGGAGCGCCTCCGAGATTAAGCACATAGTCTCATGTTTCTCATTAGACAGAAAAGGCTGGTTTCTGTTTCTTACCAAAGTTGCTTGAACAATAATTGCTCTCCAGAGTCCCCATCCGTCTACACTTTTGCTGACACAGGGCCACAGTGGGTTTTAAACCTAATTCAAAGAAGAAATTCAAAGAAGGGAGTCAGGAGATTCAGGAAAATGGATTCGAATATAGTTAATTGGTGCTTATGTCAGAATCTAGCCAGTTGAAATCACCATTTGTTCCCCTGAGCCACCAAGCTACCACTGTAACGAAGTAATTATGAACCACGTGAGAGAAATTCTTCATGCTACCAACTCCTGATCTTCCTCACAGAACTCGATCCTCTCTACTGAATTTTAAACCTGAGATCAAAGGTATCCAGATTTAGTCTTGTTTGCCTCTCCTTTTAGGGCAGTGGTTCTCAACCTTTTTAATGCTGTGACCCTTTGATACAATTCCTCATGTTGGGGTGAACGCCAAATGTAAAATTATTTTTCTTGCTACTTCACTACTGTAATTTTGCTACTGTATGGAGTTGTAAATATCTGATGGTTCTGGTGGTCTTTGGTGACCCGTGGGAAAGGTTGAGAACCACCACTGTGTGTGTGTGTGTGTGTATGTGTGTGTGTGTGTGTGTGTGTGTGTGTATGCTTCACACTATAACAGAATTGACCTGAGTGCCTACCTCAGGGGGAAAAAAGACAAAAAAGCTGGCCAGCAAATCTGAAGTGACAGAGAACAGGCTGATTCCTCACAAGAGGAATCCTATGGTGTTCTCATGAGGGTAAGAGGAGCTTGGTGTGCTTAAAACTATACAGCTCTCTAGTTCTCAACAGAGCAGGGATTTAGGAATGCTACTTGTGTGTAAAGTGTTAGGTTTGACTTGAGGAGTCACGAAGCTATTTATTTTGAACCCAGCATTGGCAGTAAGGATCTCAAGAAGTAAATAGTTATCGGTTCCATCCATCAAGAGACACAAGTTATAAGCATAATTAGACCCAACCACAGTTGTTCTCAATGGGTGGGAACTTTGTTCTGTAGGTATCATATGATGAGCAGAGGAAATATTCAAGCTGTCCTGACCTCAGAGGCACCGATGGCTTCTAATTCACAGCTTCAACTGCGTGTCTGTGCTCGCTGGCCTTTGTCAACCTGACACAAACTGAACCGTATCTTGGAAGAGGTGATCTTAGCTGAGAAAATGACTGCATAAGGTTGACATGCAGGCTAGTCTGTAGGACATCTTCTTGATGGATGATCACGCACTGTGGGCGGTGCCATCCCCAGGCTCACGGTCCTGGGCTGTGTAAGAAAGCTTCGAGGAGCAAGCAAGTAAGCAGTGTCCCTCCATGGCCTGCATAGCTCCTGCCCTGACTTTCCTGGATGATTGGACTACATTAGAAAAAGTAAATTCTCTCCTCCCCAAGTAGCCTTTTGGTGATGGCATTTTATTACAGCAACACAAACACTAGCAAAGAGTCCATTGCAGCTCAGATGGGGTCCTGTAACTGAATGTGAGGTGTCACAAAAGCTTGGCAATGCTAAAAGGTTTCTGAATGCACAGTGGCTAAAAAAACTAATTCAGTTTCAAACACATACGGTGTCTGTATCTGAGGTGTGGGTGACAGTGTTTGCCTGTACTGCACTATGAACTGCAGGCCTAGATCTGAGCGCAGCGTGTCACACAGCACACGCTGTCAGGCCCTCACACCAGCCAACACTGCCCGAAACACCTCTGCTCAGATTTCAGATGTCTGCACATGTCGGCTGTTGAGTTATTTTTTTGTTGTTGTTGTTGTTTTGTTTGTTTTTTTTTTTTTTTACCGTAGCTGCAAAGTTCCCTGCCCTGAAACACAGAAATTAGTTTTCTCCAAGGGAGTCTCACAGGGAGAAACAAACCCACTCTTAAGGGTGGGTCCCATGCCAGCAGTACAAGACCAACACAAAAGGAACCCAATGGCAACTTGCAGGTTTTTTGTTTCCTAATGTCAAGGCGGGGTATTGTTTTTAAACCTTGCAGATCCTTTGTGTATTTCCTCTGGCTTTGTTTTAATGGTTTTGTTTTTAAGAGATTCCCGTGTGTGTGTGTGTGTGTGTGTGTGTGTGTGTGTGTGTGTGTGTGTGTGTGTGTATGAATGTGTGTGTCTCTGTGTCTGTATGTGTTTCTTGTGCTTTTTCTCCGGCTCTTTTTCTTAAACATAGTTTTTAAAAAAGAATTCAGAAACATTTTAGAATGATGAAGCTATATCATATGTACTGGGCAGTCCTCTTTCGGATGTCACGTGCTGTCACGAGCTAGAGACAGCCAGGAAAAGAGACTCTCGAGAAAATGCCTTCATCCGACTGACTAGAGGCACCTGTGGAGGTATATGGTTTTAAGTGTATGATTGGTACATATATGTCTATGTACCACATGCGTGCCTGGTGCCTAGAGAGGCTGGAAGAAGGTGTTGGATCCCCTGGAACTGGAGTTACAAATGGTTGTAAGGCCAATTCTGTATGCTGGGAATCTAACCTAGGTCCTCTGGAAGAGTAGCCAATCCTCTTCCACTCTGTCTGGGCCCCTGAGCCATTTCTCCAGCCCTAGCATTTTTCTCGATTATTAAATGATAATAATAGGGTCTAGGCCACTGTGGGTGGTGCTGGGCAGGTGGTCTTGGGTTGTATAAAAAAGCAACCTGAATGAGTCATGGAAAGCAAGCCAGTGAGCAAAGCCCTTCTGCCTCAGTTGCTGCCCCCAACTTTCTACCTTGAGCTCTTACCCTGACTTCCCTTAAGGGATGGACTGCTACCGGAAATATAAGATGAAATAAACCTTTCTACTTCCAAATTGCTTCTAGTCAGTGTTTTTTCACAGCAGTGAGGTCGTTTCCAGACGGACTGTGGAAAACCAGCTCCTTTTCAGCCTTGGATTATTTATCTGGGAGTGGGCCAGTGCCCTACATTGATGCTTCTTGCCTTCCAGTGTATCTCTGCCCTCTGGTCTTTAAGTCAGAGGCTACACCACTCCACGTAGCTCATCTGTGGTCTTTATCAATTTCTGCACTCACAAACAGCCCTTGGCTCAGCCTTTCTCCTATGCAGTCTCGCACCATCTTCAAGGGTCCACCATCTTCGTGGATGATCCAGTTTCATCCACATTAGGGACTATGCTCTGTTGCATCTGCCAATCAGATCCAGGCTTAGATGTCCTCATGCAGAACCACGTGTTGCCCATCTTTTACACGGCAAATTTAGACACCCTAATATCCAAGTGTCTTAGGGTGTCCATTGCTGAGAAGAGACACCACGACCAAGGCAGCTCTTATAAAAGAAAACATTTAATCGGGGCTGGCTTACAGTTTCAGGGGTTCAGTCCATTATTATCATGGTGGGAAACATGGCGGCTTGCAAGCATGAGGAACTGAGAATTTTACATCTTTATCCACAGGCAGCAGAAGAGGACTCTGAGACACACAGGGTGGAGCTTGAGCATAGGAGACCTCAAAGCCCGCCCACACATTAACACACTTCCTCCAACAAGGCCACACCTACTCCAACAAGGCCACACCTACTCCAACAAGGCCACACCTACTCCAACAAGGCCACACCTACTCCAACAAGGTCACGCCTCCTAATAGTGCCACTCCCACTGACCCTCAAGGCATCCTCCACCTTCACACTCTCTTCCTTTGCTTCTCTTAGGGAGGAGGCTACCTCTCTGGTCCAAGCCTTTTGGGTATGGAGTGTGCAGTTTATAGCCTTTGTGACAGACCTTCCCTCTGTTCCTTCTGTCCCCTGCATTGGTCTTTGTCACTGCACCACACCTGTGGTAATGTGTTCACCTCCCAATGCCCTTCTCTTTCCTTTCAGGAATGTGTGCCATGCATTTCTAGAACTTTCTGTTTCTTCACTTTACTGTACACATTCCCATCACAACCTGGCTTCTGACTACATTGCACCACTTATAAAACGTATAAATGCAAACATTTCAGTCTCATCGACAGGAGGCTCACTGACCACCTCTTCTGAAGGCATTTTCTTCTAGGATTTCTGCTGTGGATGTCTTCCTCTCTCCTCTCTCTTTCTCACCCTTCACCAACATTAGATTTCCTCAGAGTTTTGTTCCAGCATCTTTCCTCCTTGTACCTTCAGCCTCTCCCAAGGTAGATAAATCCCCCTTTTTAAAAAAATTATTTTTTATGTGTATGAATATTGTTGTCCACATGTAGGTATGCCCCATGCCTATCTGGGACCCTTGGAGGTCAGAAGAGGGCACTGAATTCCCTGGAACTGGAGGTCTGGGTGGTTGTGAGCCACCCTGTGGGTTCTGGGAATCAAGTTGTGCAAGCCAGGGACCTGGGAGATACTGTCCGGTTAACCACCTGGGTCTGTCACTGTCCTCTTCTCATCTCTGGACTATGTGTTTATGTCA
Organism: Rattus rattus; assembly: GCF_011064425.1. NCBI lineage: Eukaryota > Metazoa > Chordata > Mammalia > Rodentia > Muridae > Rattus > Rattus rattus. The sequence goes on along the minus strand of NC_046161.1, from coordinate 87,143,770 downwards.
CAGCATAGTTCAGCCAAATAACCAAAGAGCACGGTCATCGTCTTGGTCCTTATAATCATTCATTTCACAGGGACCGGGTTGATCTTTGCAACCAACAAATCTCATTTGGATTTTTACTTAAAACCCTTGACAGCTTCACCCTGTAAGCTTTGTTCTAAAAAGTCAAAAACCATTCAGGGCATACGGGGAAGCTTGAAGACGAAGCTACAGAAGCTAAAGGGGATACCAGTTGAAGGCTTTTATGTGCTGTGTACAGAAGTTTGGCCTTTCAGACACAGCAACCACCAGTCACATTAGTTTCCGCATGACTAGCTATATTCCAAGCACTCACCAGGGCTGCCATATTGGATCACACGCCTACAGATGATGAACTTAATGGAACAATGACATGGCCTATGCTGGCTTGGGAGATGCAAGTGGTGAGGTAAGATAAAGGGAGGCAGAGATGACTATGAGAATGTCTATTGATGTCGGGGATGAGCTTGGACAAACAGGAGAAAACATGCTTGAAGCACAAGAGTGTGACGGAAGATAGCTGAGTATGAATTGGCTCTGTTTAAGTGGCAGGAAATGTTTGGGAGTTAGTGGCAATCCACACTTACAGTTCTGCAGAAAGTACAAATTGGAGATAAAACCAGAAAGCCACCAGCACCAAGGATCTGTCCAGATAGTTCACTATAAGAACGTCTGGTCCACTGTGCTGGGCTGGGGACACCTGACAGTATCACAAGACAGTGCATAGCCAGGCCACCAGGGGGCGTGCTGTGAGGCCCAGAACTTGCAGGCATGTCTCCTGCCGGAGGGGGGGGGGGAAACAGCAGGCAACCAAAGGTATGCCATTAGCTGCCCCTTTATCCTCTCCCTGACTTGGGATTTCTGAGACCTGGATTGCCAGAGGGTGGGGCAGGTAGGACATAGAGACTAATGCCAAACCCCAGTGCCATCACCGACTCTTAGATCAGGACCCACGACCATCTCCAGCTTCTGTAACTAGTGAAGTTTTTTTCTTGATTTATTCCATTTAAATATACATGTACACACACACACACACACACACACACACACACACACACTATGACATTTTTCTGAGATACAAAAAACCAAAATCTTAATCCTGGCAGTTGTTAAAAACTGGCAGGTATCAAGGCCCTAGAACATTACCCTAAAATACTATTTTAAGTAATAAAAGGAAAACTATAAGGAGATGGAAAGGAGACAGGTCTTGAAATCACAGTTAAACAGCAGGAAAGCTCTAGAGTCCAACAGCATTGTGCCATGACCACATGCTTACTGTATTACATATAGTTAAAACAGCTCGTTTATTTTATATTATTTTTTATTGTGGAGAGGTGTGTGTGCGGAGGTCAGAGGACAACTCTGTGGAATCAGCTCTCCCACCTGTATGAGGATCCCAGGGATCAAGCTCCGGTTGCCACCCTTGCATAGAAGCAGTTTTTCCTGCAGACCCTCCCCAGCCCTGTATTATATATTCTAAGAACTAGAAGAGGTGAACTGAAAACTTCCTAATACAGAGACAAACGCTAATTACTCTGGTTTGACTACTGCACATTGTATGCACGGATCAAACACTGTACACCCCAAATATGTGCCAATTATTACATTAAACTAAAAAAAAAGGGGGGGGGAAGACTTTTGCCATGTACCAGTAAAGGAGCATTTGTTTGTAAAGATAGTGTTTATATTGCAATCACTTTCCTTGTAATTCTTAGGCGGCCATTGCTTTCTCCCATGGCTAATCCAGACCACTGTCTGGTGAGCATCCTTACCTTCCTTTTATCCATGAAATCTCACTATCATCTCACACAGGTTCTCACCTACTTACTTTTCTGTTTTGGGTATCTTCATATTTTGTCTTCTTTCTAGAATTCAAAAGTATTTGTGCCAACTTCCAAACACAAGAACTTACCTGTAGTTACGGGGAATGTGGTGGTGATGGGCGTGGCTGTGGTTGTGGGAAATTTTTTCGGCCTGAATTTGTAGTGACCAATAAATCCATCCGCTGTTAAACTTAAGTCTGATAAAAACTGAATGAGGAGTTCATTTTTCTCAGACACGATTGGTCTAGGAGAGAAACACATTCAAAGATTAAGTGGCACCTCTCTAAAAAATGTCCGATCTTTTAGTTTTCAATTAGATTTTGAGAATTGATTAACAACTCTTGAAAAACAAAACTTCAAGACACTTGGAAAAAATGAAGGTCCTAACACCCCACCTTCACAAGGACCCTATCATCATCCTCTTTTTATGAACCTAGAATTCAGTGATTTTCCTGAGGTCCTGCGGTCAGCATGTGGGAATCAGGATTTGAACCTGGGGCCCACAGACAGTGGAAGACATGGGGACCAGTGTGAACGCTGATGTTGTAGCTATTTCCCACGAGCCCCCGAAGCTTTGCCTGACCTGTGACTCTGAACTAGGCCTGTGATTGACACCAGCTGCTGGCAATGGAGAATCTGAGGGACGGATCTGATGACACAGGGGGGCTCGAGGTGTCCGAGTTTTGCTTTTTAGTGGGAAGTCTAATGTCTGCCTGCAGTGGCAGGATTCCAGTTATAATCCCCCAAGGGGAAATGCTGATGAAGAGAGAGCAGGTGACTACTGATCGGTAGTCATAACACCATTAAGAGCTCGAACCTTAGGAGCCTGATGGCTGGTTGGAACTACAGGGTTAGAGGTGAAGCTAAGGCTCAAAGGCCCTCTGAATTTTAGGGGATTATAGGAGGTGTCAATTTCTGCTGCTATTTCTTTCTTTTTTTTTTTTTTTTTTTTTCATTTTTCTTTTTTTCCGGAGCTGGAGACCGAACCCAGGGCCTTGCGCTTCCTAGGCAAGCGCTCTACCACTGAGCTAAATCCCCAACCCCTCTGCTGCTATTTCTTAAGCAATGGAGAGAATGCTGTTTGGCTAATTTTATTCAACAACTGATTCATAAGTAGAAAAAGATTAAGCAAGTTATTTGGTTAGATTAGTGATGTGAGGAGACTCCTTTTCCGGTGTATCCCTCTAGTCAGAGCACTTGGGCTTCTCGAAGGCCCCAGATGAGCAGCTCACTTCTGTGCTACCTGCAGGGAGCAGGCAGAGCCTTGTAAGACCAGGCCAGCTGGGAGAACTGTGGACCCAAGTGAGGGACCAATGGAAGCGGGGTGGGGGGTGGGGGAGGAGTGTCTCGACCTATATCCATCTTTCCTTCCCCAAGCAACAAGGATCATGTCAATGATTCCTCAGAGATTCAAGCCTTTAACAGACGTGCTTCCACTTGCTTATGAAGAGTATGAAATAAGAATTTAAAACTTCCCTATACACAACTCTTACCTACAATTACCAACAAAACATGCTAACCTTGTTTAAATGAGAACACTGCAACAAGTACTTCCTGTAGGCAGACGTGGTGTCTACGCCCTGACTTTTCAATAAATTAACTGGGCAACATTATGTCAGAAATTTGATTTTATTGTTTTCCCAAGGAATAGTAACAAAAGTAGATTTTTATTGTGGTACTTTGCTGAAATACAACAGAACCCCAGTGCACTGGGGTGGTCTGGTTGGTTGGTATTGTTGTTCTTCCTATGGGGTAGCAAACCCCCTCTGCTCCTTCAGTCCTTTCTCTAACTACTCCGTTGGTATCCCCGAGCTCAGTCTGATGGTTGGCTGTGAGCATCCTCATCTGTATCAGTAAGGATCTGGCAGAGCCTCTCAGGGAACAGCCATATCAGGCTCCTGTCAGCAAGCACTTCATGGCATCAGTGATAGTGACTGGGTTTGGGGGCTGCATTTCACCTCTCCCCCTTTTTCTTATTGAGTTGTCTTCCTGAGTGTCTTTAGTGTATTGTGGGATCTAGGACTTCGTCAAATAAAGGTTGTGAATACATATCTCTAGTGTGTAAAGTATACAAAAATTCTGTTTTCAGTTTTCTCTTTACGTTTTCATTCTGTCATTGATCCTTGTGTGAACATACAAGTTCGTTTTGCTAGATGAACAAGTGGACTCTGCCCCACTTTCGATGGCGTCTTCCTTTCCCCACTGGTCCAAAGGTCTCAGTGGAGTTCACTATCTGCAAACACAGAGGATAAACTCCTGGACTTACTTGTGGCTCTGCCTACCCATCTTCCTGTTAAAATCAGTCTTAATTCTCAGCTCCCTGAAACAGTCTCATAGGCGTGGCAGGCAAGACCCCCTTCTCTGTGCTTTCCTCTAGGACTCAGTGTTGTCTCCACCACCCACAGCCTTGCCTGCCCATCCACAGTTTAGGATACAGCTGACAGATCTGAGGAAAACCCAGTTTCACTACTGTCCAACGAGGAGTCTTTCTGGTCACGAGCAGTTCCAGGTAGTTAAGTGTTTTAAAATATCTCCTAGTCGGGTTTTATACTTTTCCACATTAAAGCCTAGCACATTTATGTTTTGAAATAATGGTCTGCAAGATGGCGCGGCAGGTAAAGGAACTTAGTACTAAGACTGATGACCAGAGTTGGAACCCCAGATCCCACGTGGTAGGAGGAAAGGACCTATCCACCCTTGCAAGATGTCCTATCATATCCATAGATATGCTATATGGCATGTATGCCCACACACATGCCAAACAGAAAACCAAATAGATAAATAAATAAATAAATAAATAAATAAATAAATAAATGTAATTTAATTAAATGTAATTTAAATTAAAGCAATAAAATAAGCTGTTGAACATTTCTTGTTTTCCCTAGGAGGATCTCTGTGGTGTTAAAATGCCTCTCCCTTGTGCTAATCAGAACTCTGGAGAAAACCATATTGACTTGAGTTGGGAGCTCACCTAGATTGGCAACTGCCCCTTGACCCTGATGATGGGACGTAGGTGTTTTGCCCCTCACCTAGAGAGGGTCATGCCAAGCAAGGGCAGCTACAAATTGGGGTAAGGGCCGGGCATGAGGTGGGGATATTTTAGGAACCAGCACTTGGCAGTATGTATGCATACAGTCAAATGTTCCAGACAAGATGTGAAATGCTTTGTTTGCTGTCCCAGAATGCACTTTGCTAAAGGGGAACTTGAGATGTGTGAGCTCCCTGATTCTCCTGTCTGGGGCTCTTTACTGACTTTCCCTGCTTCCCCATTTGAGGGCTTATAAGGAACTGTAATACTATAAACTCTCTGGCCTGGGTCATCGGCCCCTGCTGCCCTCCTGACCTCAGGGTTTAACTCTTTCCTTTCCTTATGGTTTTCTTTTTTGCTCCCAGTCCTCCCCCTTGAGACACTGTCCAGAACCCTGATAAAGCTGGTCTGGGTCAGACTTGTTTCCCTCTTTCGAAGAAAAAAAAAACAAAAACAAAAACAAAAAACCAACCAACCAAATAAACAAACCAAAAAACCCTACTGGTCAAATATCTTGAATGATTTCTATGGTTTTTCTTCTCCCTTTGTCCATTTTGGATGAAGAGAATATATTGTCTCGATTTGCTGGTTGGGCAATGTCTCAAGTGCAAGACCATCAGAGAAAACATCTGGCTTTGTGCCGAGCCTCCATGTTTCCTTGTCTGGAATTTTCAGCCCCTGGCTTGTTCCTTTTTCTCAGAAGATGCTATTCTTCCCAATGCTTGAGGTCCCTTTAGCAGGTCTGTGACACAGCAGAACGTGTGCCCCTGGGGCACCAGCCTTGCCTCTGTTTGTCTATGTGGCTGCCGGACTCAGTGTTTGGGTGACTGTGTTTTGCTGCTGCTAGTGGACAGGTCTCCGCTTTCATGAAATCTAAAGCTTCCTCAGCAAACAGTGTAACAATTTCCAGAAAATATAGGTTGTACTGGCTGGTTTTGTGTCAATTTGACACAAGCTAGAATCATCGGAGAGAAAGGAGTCTCCCTTGAGGAACTGCCTCCGTGAGATCCAGCTCTAAGGCATTTTCTCAATTAGTGATCAGTAGGGGAGGGCCCAGCCCATTGTGGGTGGTGCCATCCCTGGGCTGGTGGTCCTGGGGTCTATAAGAAAGCAAGCTGAGCAAGCCAGATGAAGCAAGCCAGTAAGAAACATCCCTCTATGGCCTCTGCATCAGATTCCTGCCTCCAGTTTCCCTCCCTGCTTGAGTTCCTGTCCTGACTATCTCCAGTGAGGGACTATGATCTGGACCTGCGTAAGTTGAATAAACTCTGGCCTCCCTAACTTACCTTTTGGTCATGGCAATACAAACCTTAACTAAGACATAGGTTTAGAATCATAGAAACATTAGCGATACAAAGAGATACAAAGAGGCACTACTTACACAGGTGGGCTGTCCCCACAGTACTTTCCAATTCTTTTAGCATCGTTGACTTCTCCACCATTAAACACAGCCACGTAGTCATATCTGCAGTAGTTATCGCGCTCAACATCAAACTTCTCAAACTTTAACTCTATGAGCTTTGGGAAAAGTATAGCATTGAAGTGTCAATAACCTGAATGACCCCCAGTGGAAACACCCCTGTAATTGGTGTTGGAGAGCTACTGTATCACACAGAAACTAGCAATCATAGTAACATTTGAAAATTGCTAAGAGCTTAGATTTACTTGTGTCAATGTGCACAAATGCAAAAGTGTAACTGCGCTAAGTGAATGTGCTAATTAGTTCAGTTGTAATATTTCACAGTATGTGCATGATCTAAGCATTGCTGTATACTATAGGTATATACAATTTTTATTCGCCAACTATATCTTGGAAAAGCTGGCAGGAAAAAGAAAAAAGAAAGAGGGAGGATTCTCTCTGAACAGCTGAGGGTGTGATCTGGTGATAAATGGAACTGTATACTAGTCCATTCTCCTCTGGGAAAAAAATGAACAGAAATAAAAAATATTATCCAAGATGTTCCCTTGTATTTTATTTGGGTATGGTGTGTGTGTGTGTGTGTGTGTTTGTGTGTGTGTGTTCATGAGATGGGTAGATTTCTCCTTTTGAGAGGAGATGAAGATTCTTCCTGCACGTAAAGGAGTCTTTGGATGAGAGTTTTGGAGAGGTGGGAACGATTAGAGTTGCTGAAGTGTGAACGCACGTGTGCACACTCCAGGCACAGGCACATGGGGGTGTGGTGTGTGACTAGTTTTTGAAGAGGTTGTATAGAAACACTGATGGGCAAAGTGTGACTACTAAAGGTTTTCTTTTCTTTCTCATTTATTTTTTGCTCTAGAACTAATAGTTTATTATCCTAAATAATTCATGTGAATTGTACATTTTAACTTAGTAAGGAGCTGATCATTCCCGTTACAAGTAGTTTCTCTGAGGAAATTTCCAGTGTGTGAATCCAAGGACATCTCCCTGGGTCATTAACAATGGTGGCAATCAGCTGCCACCCAATCTCACTGGGCAATTGGTATAGCCAGGAGCCCTGTCTGCTAATTCAGGGAAGATTATGGAAATCAATTTCCATTAAATAAAGGGCTTTCATTCCCAAGAGCCCAAGAAGACTCTTGTACATTAACCTGACCAAAAGGCGGCAGGAGCCGTGGTGTTGCAGTTGGACACAGCGGCCATTTTGATTGGACCATCAGTGCCATACATGTGGATGTTTGCCTGCCTTTAAAAAGTCGCATCTGTGATGGGAGAGAACTGCTTTACTCGTGCTAAAAATCGCTTTAAACTATGGGGAGCCACTGACTTTCCACCAGCAACTAATAAAATATTTTTTGTTTGAAATTGGCTGAACTTTCCTGCCCTAAAAATTAGTTACAGCGAAGCTTTTGGGGAGGAGATTAAAAAGCAAGAGGAGAAAGGGGAAGCTGTGAAAAGACCCAGAGGCAGGGCTTTTGGAGAGCATTCCATACGCTTGCACAGAAATTCCTCGGGCTTTCACTCTCTTGCTGTTTTTCTTCTTCGGACAGGATTACAGTGGGTTTTAAATACTCCAGTGCTGGTGAAAAAAATCAACGGAGTGGAAGAAAACCAACCAGAGAAACAAAGCTCAGACTCCAAAGGGTGAAGGGGAGAAGCCACGAGAGAAGACGCACGACTATAATTTGGAACATGATAATATTGACATTATTCAGTTAGTATATTAACAATGTCGCAGACAGACGATCAGCACACTTTCAAGGATTACCTAATGGTTTGAGGTATTTCAAAAATGTTCTTTTAAATATTGCTATAAACTGTAATCTCTTCAACAGACATGTAGCCTTCCGCTATTAAATAAATGGCTGTATTATTAGTCTTCAAGATAAGGCTGAGTTTTGAGATATGGCCACAGGGTGGGTGTATGCGCTTGTATGTGCATGTGTGCTCACGGATGGATGTATGCACTTATACGTGCATGTGTGCCCACCTCAGGGACTTGCCTGGTGTATTTGCCTGAAACATAGTTGATGTTAAAAACAGATGTGTGGCAAGTGCCATGGAGCTGGAGAGATGACTCAGTGGATAAGAGCAGTGACTGCTCTTCCAGAGAACCTGGGTTCACTTCCCAGCAACCACATGGCGGCTCACAACCATCTGTAACTCCAGTTCCCAGGAATCAGGCTTCCACAGGTACCAACCACACACATGCTACACAGTCATAGATGTAGACAAAATGCTTATACACAGAAAATAAAATAAAATAAAAAATAATTTACAAAGCAGTAATGTAATGCCCACCAGAGAGAGGGTTTGGACTAAAGTCAGTAGTGTTTGGCACAAGAATAATTTTACAAGATTCATCTATTCCTGTATCAAATTTGGTCCCACAACTAATATGCGCCGTTCCCAGAAAGGGCAAAAATCTATGTAAACACATATTAATGTATACCAGAAAACTAGTTTTCAGCTGATTGTTTTAGAGCTTTGGTTCCCAACCTGTGGGCTACACTACCCCTTTGGATGTTGTATGTCAGACATTTACATTACAATGGGGGACTGTGGTAAAGGACTGCAGCATCAGGAAGGCTGAGGACCATTGTTTTAGAGTAACAGGTAAGGAACTGGCACATGCTTTGTTTCAAACAAGCCCTGTCCATCATCAGACACAGGGGTTCCTTGAAGGCTCTGTAGCTGGCTTTGCTGGAGTGAGGAGTGCCCCAAACGAGGTGGACCGACTGAGCAGACAATGAGGGACTGACTGAGGGGATGCTGGGATGTGCGTGTGTTTGAGGGCCTCCATCCCCACACTGCTAGGTGTTGATGCGTGTAGCCTCAGGCTCTGTACATCTGCCACAGGCCTACCCAGTCCTCTGCGGGATTTGCTTAGAATTTGTATTTTCAAAATTGTTTTGAAAGTTGTAATTACATAATAGAAAATCAAATCCATGATTTTGCAAGTCAAACAGCATATTTCATATTTAATCATTTCAGGGGAAATGATTTAAGCCCAGGTCTTCGCAAGCTAAGTACATGTGTCCAGCTGGGCTTTCCTTTCATGGAACTGGAGACCAAGAGGCAGGGGCTCACACCTTGGGCAGTTCACACCAGAGGCAGAGGCTCACACCTTGGGCAAGTCACACCAGAGGCAGAGGCTCACACCGTGAGCAGTTCACACCAGAGCAGAGGCTCACACTGTGGGCAGTTCACACTAGAGGCAGGGGCCCCCACCTTGGGCAATTCACACCAGAGCAGAGGCTCACACTGTGGGCAGTTCACACCAGAGGCAGGGGCTCACACTGTGGGCAGTTCACACCAGAGGCAGAGGCTCACACTGTGGGCAGTTCACACTAGAGGCAGGGGCCCCCACCTTGGGCAGTTCACACCAGAGGCAGAGGCTCACACTATGAGCAGTTCACACCAGAGGCAGGGGCTCACACCTTGGGCAGTTCACACCAGAGGCAGGGGCTCACACCTTGGGCAGTTCACACCAGAGGCAGGGGCTCACACCTTGGGCAGTTCACACCAGAGGCAGGGGCTCACACTGTGGGCAGTTCACACATATTCACTTTCATCACATTTTCTGGGGCCTCACCTGGTTCTTCGGAGCTATGATGTGCCACACACAAGTAACTCCTACGGGGTAATCTCGGTCTGGCCAGTTGGGAGTTTTAAAGGAACCGGAAGGTTTTTCAAGGCGTCCTCCACAATACCGGTCCCCTGAAATGATTAAATATGAAAACCACACAAGTTTATATCCTAACATAGGTCAAGTAGTACCTGGAGGTTAGGAATGAGAACATTAGGGGCGTCATAGTCTATCAAGGCTCTTCTGTCTTCTCTTTGAAAAAAATGAGCACACAATCTGCAAATCTAATTTGTTTTTCAGACGGTCCTGTGTAGCATAGGCTAGGCACAAGCACAGTGTGCAGCTGAGTCTGGCTTCGCTCTTCCCGCCTCCAAGTGCCGTGATTACAGGCGTGCTCTCACCAAGCCCAGTTCACTGACTACTTTTTAGTTGCCTGACATGACACACAAGACAAGGAAGAAGCCGACTCAGAGCCACCGCTTGTCTCCTGACCACTGTTTTCCTCTTTGTGTACCAAAAAATTCCCACTCATTCAGAATTGCAGCCAGTGCAATGAATCCATTTCCAAGAATTCTCAAGGTGTTGGTTCATTTATGGGGTTATGTATTAAATCCCCAAGGAAAAATTTAAATTAGCTCTTATAGACAGTTTTTATTACTAATATCTAGTATTATTTCTACCTATCCATCCATCTGTCTGTCCATCTGACCATCCACCCACCCATCCATCCATCTGTAGCCTAGTAACATATATATATATATATATATATATATATATATATATATATACACTTTAGAGATTACTCAGTTCCTAAAAACAATGCATATCTACAAATAAAAAGCAGTAGCCAATGAGGATGTGAGTTTAATTCCCAAAACTTTTTCTAGGTAAAAAGTGCCAGGCATGGTAGCGTGTGTGCCTTGTCTCAGCTCTGGGGAGACGGAGGCACATAAATCCGTAAGGCACACTGGCCAGCCAGTCTAGCAGAGCTGGCAAACCCCAATGCCAGTCTGACAGCCTATCTCAAAAACAAGGGGTAAGCTTCTGAGGAGCAATCCCTGAGGGTGACATCTGCCTTCCACACACATGTGCGCACACGTGACCATGCACACTCACAACTCAGACGACACAAATTCATGTTTATAAACTTCCAGCAATACAGAAAAATATATAAGTAAAATTCACCCCAGTTCCACTACCTAAAGCCCAACACTGTTAACATTTATCGAATTTTAATTTAGATATTAGATGCAAGTACCGGTACGTACTGTGCATATGTTGTTAAGTCAAGGAAGTAGTTTTAGGGATCGATTTTGATATAAAGTTAGAAATTTAATTTCACTTAGAATTAACTCACAGATAACTGAGCTGAGACTAAAGGAACAAGACTTTTTTTTGGGGGGGACATGGAGAAGTCTTAAAACAAATTATGTAACTTTAAGAAACCATACTATAATAATTTTTAAAGTACATATGAAAACATGAACATACATGTAATGAATAGAATAGAACGGCCTCCGTGTGCCCACCACCCACTGTGAGCCCCTGTCATTGGTTATCTGTTTTCTCCCGGGCTTACTCAATCCCCACCACCTGCTTCATGGTTCTATTATTATTTTAATGTCACAGGTTTGGGAAGGTACACTCATCAATCTTAACTTTACATGATCGACAAATGAATGTACCCATGGGACCCACACTCCTGAGATGATATGGAATCCATCGCTCACAAAACACCTGTCATATCACTCTTCTGAAAACTTTCCCCCGTAGTTCTATCGGAGAGCTTTGTATAACTTGGGCCGTGTAAGGGGCCCCTCTGTCTTCTGCTGGTGTCTTTGATGGTTGTGTTTTAGACTGCTGGGTAGTGTTCCACTGTCTGCAAACACAACAATTTGTGTGCCTATTCTTCTGCTGATGCTTCTTTTGGGTTGTGTCCTAGTTAGAAAGTTATTGCTATAATAAAATATCATGACCGGGCAAAGGGTTTCTAGGTATTCTGGACCGTGAGCAGTGCTTGCAATGGCAACGTCTTTGGTGAGGAAGAAGACAGTATTTGTGACAGAACCGTAAAGAAGCTGGAGGAGGTCATTCAGATTCTAGGAGGTAAGTTTCCATGCGCTTCGATGGCATGGGAAACGAACTTGTCTGGGTACCAGGGAGAGCCAGATAAAATTTCCATACGGAAGTGTCCGGAGTCAGCTCTCCAGGTGCAGATCTCTCTCTGCACTGGTGGAGGATACCTGTCTGGGCTTCAATGCACATAGGGGACTCCCTGGCCTCCACACAAAATAATTCCTGCACAAGCTGAAGTCTGAAGGTCTCCACCAGGTCCGGACCCGCTTTGAAGACAAATCAGCCGATGCACTCTGCACATTCGCTCTCAGCAGTGGGGACCCGAGCCAGCCAGTGCTCCCGTTCAGAGGCCGGACCTCCGACAGATTGTGATGCCACGAGGCTGCGGGACTTTGGCTGGGAACCCTGCCTTCAGCCTGATGGATACGAGAGATGCCGAAGGCTGAGCAGAACACCATTTCCTATCGGTTCCGGGCCCTGATTAAGCTACAAGAGATCTTTAGTGTGGCTGCTGGGCCGTGGGTGGGGTTGGGGGTGGGGGTAGTGCAGAACGCCCCGGGACACAGCGTTTCCAGCAGAGGATCCAGGCAGCTTCAGCAGCAGGTTCTTGGAGGAGCGGTTGGCTCTGCATTGGGGAACTCTGGGCCAGTTGATACTAAACTCCTTCCCTTCGGGATTCAAGAGCTGCCTTTGGCCAGGCATGGTAGTGCACACTTTTAATCCCAGAATTTGGGAGGCAGAGGTGGAGGCGGAGGCAGAGGCAGGGGCAGGGGCAGGGGCAGGGGCAGGGGCAGGGGCAGGGGCAGGGGCAGGGGCAGAGCAGAGGCAGAAGCAGAGGCAGAGGCAGAGAGATCTTTCTGAGTTCGAGGTCAGCCTGTTTACATAGTGAATTCCTGGACAGCCTGGACAGCCAGTGCTACACAGTGAGAACCTGTCACACACACACACACACACACACACACACACACACACACACACACACACACACCCAAAGCAACAACAAAAAAGGGTTGTTCTTGCAGCCGCTGGCTCTAAGATCCTGAGAAAACTTTGGGTGTTCACTTCTTATCTGGTTAAGGGTCTGGCAAAGAAACACAATGTTTCCTTTTAGAATGTAGCTAATATAAATTCTGTAAGGTATTTGTTTCCAGAATAAATGGTGTCTCTGTCTTGAAAAACAAACAAAATAACCCCCAAAACATCATGACCAAAAGCAACTGGGGAGGGGGACACTTCAGGACTTTATTTTGCTTGCCTGTTCTGACCACCCTCTATCGTGAAGGGAAGTCAGGGCGGGAACTTAAGGCAGAAGAAGAGCTTTTGGAGGAATACTGCTTACTGGCTTTTTCCCTGTGGTTTGCTTAGCCTGCTTTCTTATACAGCCTAGGACCACTGGCTGGGCAGAACTGAGATAGGCAGACCATTCCGTTCCTGGGCTTAGGGTCTGAGGAGAGCCACGAGCGAGGGAGAAGGTGGCAGAGAGAGGAGGAGATGCCATGGGGCAAGAGCCATAAAATCATGGCCACGAGGGCTGACCAATTGGAGTTAAGAGCAGCCCAGACGGAACATGGCAAACCATATTGTGGGGCTATTGGCAGGGGAACAGATATAATGGTATAGAGGGTAGATACATGTCCAGCTCTGGTATTACGGCTTATTATGATGATAAAAGCTGTGTGTCTTTTATCTGGGAACTGAATGACCAAAGGAAGGGTAGAAACCCCAGGTTGAGAGTAAGTACTTTCTACAACAGATGCATTTTTTCGTTTTCTTATAATATCCAAAGAGTGCATTGCTGGGCCAGATTAGATATAGGTGTTTAACTTCAACACCACCACGACTTCTCCAAACACCAGAGTCTGTTGTCAGTTTAGACTTCTCCAGGAGAACTGGGGTCATCGGCTCCTTCCCATTCTCGGTACCTCACCACGTTACAGATTTTTAGCCAACATAATCGGGAAGTAGTGGCTTCTCACTGTGATCTTTAAAAAAATTTTTTGAGGTTTTATTTTTATCCTACGTGCATAAAATATGTTTATGTGCACCTTCAGTGTTTGAATGAATGTATAATCTGTGCACCGTGTGTGTGCTGTGCTCACAGAGGCCAGAGGAAGGCAGCAGATCTCAAGGAGCTCACCTTGAGACAAGACTAACAGCTCCTCTGGAAGACCAGCCAGTGCTCTTAACTGCTGAGCCATCTCTCAGCCCCTCACCGTCTTAATTTGCATTTCTGCCTTAATTTGCATTTCTCTGATGATTAACGATGCTGGCATTCACAGCAGCCTCTGCGAAATGTCTGAACTAGTGCCTCACACAGTTTGTATTTATTGAAATTCTTCTATTGTTGGATGTGAGTTTTATGTATTCTGGGTATAAACAGATACTTTGTAAATATTTTCTCTAGTGGTGTGGGTTGCCTGTTTGTATCTGTGCTGGCATAATTTAATAGGCGTGTTTTAATTTTAATGAAGTTCACATAGTATATGTATTTTCCAGCTTTTTACTCTCAGTCTGTTTGGTTTTTGTATTTGGGGTAGTTCTTGTTAGTGTCCAGGCCTTGCTTTTGCTCTATCTCGACAGTAACTTTTTCCAGTTTGGGTGTTAGTGCCTCATGCTAGTGTACTTATGGATTTAGGCCTTGGGTTTAGTGTGCCTATTGCTATTTTTTCCAATTTATCCTCCTCTTTTATTATATGGGGTTCTTCCTCCCAGCTTTCTTTAAGTGGGTAATTTTGGTATTCTATTTCAATATTTTGTCTGTTCATCATAGATCTTCTGATTGTAATGGACGTTCAATGTACTTAATTCATCCTAACCTACAACAGAGCTCGTTCTAGACATTTTCATGTGCAGTGTGTTGGGGGCGGGGCCTTGAGTTTGCATTCACCATCCTTTGTTGTCAAGTGTAAGACATTCTGTCTTCCATAATGTTTTAGTCATGAGCACCCCTGAAAAGAAACCAAGAGACAGACATAGCGCTCGTCCATGCTAACCCCTCCGAGTTGGGGAGTGGGCGATCCTTCACTGCCTTCAGCTCAGTCCCACTACCATTGTCTGGGCATCAGACGCCACCTCTAGCATTCCTTATAAAATGGATATGAAAATGCCTCAGGATTTCCACAGCACTTGTGAGTGATCTGCTTTTGCTTTTGTGTTGGCAGGCTGGCTGTCAAGGATGTGGGCATCTCATCTCAGCACTGGAAAGACGCCATGACAGGGCCCTCTGCTCCCTCTGCTTCCCCAACAGGAGGCTAAGCCCAGCCCTTAGTTCTTGTCCTTCACCTGCCTGCCTTCCAGTTATAATGGACTAAGTTTTTTTATATTCTTTTTTAATGTGTCCTGTTTAGTATTTACCACCTTCTTGGCTGTATCAATTCATACACTATTTAAATCTAGGTACAGCTGAGTCGCTTTTCCTTACATAGTTGCTTCGGTGCCATCATCATCGTTTTAGAGATAAAACTCACAGCATGGCTTAGACAGGTTGACACTGTCTCACTAGCTTTTGGTCTCCCTTGTCTTCAGTCTTTTCTGTGCTGGTGTTTCAGACTGGTAACTCCTATTTGTAAGGAACTCTTTTCTGAAACCTGCAGTCTATTTGTGGAGTGAATTATAAGATGTCAAGTTCTGTATTTTCTAGTTCTAAAAACCACCTTGTTCTCTCTTCACATTTTCTGTTTCTTGTTTTTATTTATTCTACATGCGTCCCCTTTAAATCCTGAAACCCTTCCCTCTCCCTCAGTACTGGAAATTGAACCCAGGACTTTGCAAAGGTTAAACAAGCATTCTGCCACTAGGCCACACCTCCATTCCCCTCTCCCCTTTAATAAAGAGTCTGTTGTAAGCCATTCCCGAAACCTGTCGGCCTGTCTGTCTACTCCTTATAGTTCTACATGTCTCCTGTGGGCCTACTTCTCTGCAGAGAAATCACCGGTGCAGAAATATAATAAGCAGCCCAATTGAAAAGTGAAACATTTATCAGTTCATTGCAACCTCTGACTTCCGATGGGCCATTCTCCTGACTGCCTTCTACTCACCGTGGATATTCACTATGAATGGGTTACGTTATACGTTAGATTCTGTTATGTTCCTATGAAAAATGATTTTTCTCCAAGTCGACATTTAGCTACTACACTCTGACTCAGTCTGTCTCCTTGGCAGTGGAGAGACTCTAATCCCTGTTCCGGCCTTTTGTCAACAGGCTTGTCCCGAAATTGTAGTTTTGCCGTCAAGGACATGGGTAGATTTTCTGTGTGTGTTTTGAACCCTATGCTTCTGTAGTGTCTGGCTAGGACTTCTACCCCTGTGCTCTGGTTGTAGTGTCAGCCCTTGATCCTGTCTCTTGACTTCTCAATCTAGTCACGATCATCGACCAGGCAGAAGAGCAGTCCCCTCAGTCAGGAGGCAGGGGATTTAGAAATCCTGCCTGGTGCAGCCAGCCCTCCTCCTGGAGAGCCCCTGTGAACCAACACGAAGACATTGCAAGACAGAGCGTTAGGTAACAAGAGAAAGCTATGAAATAATATGGGATTTCACCTAGGTTTTTACAGAGCTGTGGCATGTGTAAATAAACATGGAGGGAAAGCCATGCCTTTCTGGAGGATGAGGCAAAATTGTGGACGTTTCATCTGTGAAGACACAAGCTTCTCACTGCTACCCCGTCCATTTCTATTGACTTTTATGATAATAATATATAGACTTTAAAAGGGCTGAATTTTAAAAATGATCTCTTGATGACTTGTTGACATTCCTAGGCTCTTTGAGAACTGCTTAGAAGGAGGAACCACATATAAAGTACCAAGAACAGCACCTGACACACAACAGGTAACAGATCCCCACGACTGGCCGCCATTAGGTCTCTGCCCCTGTGTGAAAACGGCTACCTTTTCCATCTGGCGCAGCGGCAGAGAACGTTGCCATGAAGCCACTTCCAGCGGTGTTGGCGTCGGAAATCATTTGTACCATCATCTTGTTGCCACTGGCTACGAGCGATCCAGGTCGGAATGTGCCACAGAAACGCCCGATGCGCTGGCCATTGGCGTGGCCGTTGTACACGTCCACGAAGTCATAGCGACACAGGTTGTCATTCTCCAGGTCTATGAATCGAAAATTCAGAACGACCACTTTGCCCTCAGGAACCTGTCAAGAGAGAAAGAAAAAAAAGGCAGAGTTAAAACTGTGTAAAAGCAGCAACATCTGTGAGCTGTCAGCACTAAAGGCAGCAGTGCCAGGCTGGGGATGTGCTTCAGGGCAGAGTCCTTGCCTCGCTCCCGTGAAGTACTGGGTTCCATCCCAGCAACGCACACTCGTAAATGAATAAGTAAATGAACCAGAGTTAACTTCCTTCTCAGGTCTGAACTAAGCTAGCAAGATACTCCTGAACAAAAACACAGCCCGTAACTCGGGAGGCAGAGGCAGGACAGTCTCTGAGTTTGCGGTCAGACTGGTCTACAGAGTGAGTTCCAGGACAGCCAGGGTGACACAGAGAAACCCTGTCTGGAAAAACAAACAAACAAACAGACAAACAAACAAGGAATTTATCTCAACAAAGCTACAAAATACTAGATCAATCTCATTAGCTAGTGTTGTTGTTTATAAAGAATACCAGTTCTGACTCATTTTTATTAATACATTTTTACAAATTCTAAAATACCAAGCTACCTAGACATGTTGCCTGGAAAGGAACACTTTGAAACATCTTTTATTTTTTTTCAAATAAAACAAAAGAAAAACCCCTCTACACAATGTGCTTCTGGGAAGTTCAATGTTAAAGGTTTATTTGGCAATAGTATAGTTAATTTTCAGATAGTTCAATTGAGGCCAGAAAAAAAACAAAAAAAACAAAACAAAACAAAAAAACAAAAAAAAAACCAAAACCCTACAGACCAAAATCTTTATTCAGTTAATTGGATACGTGTTGAGTCATCTTTTCTTAAAATCACTAAGCTTTAGAACATTTTTTTGTTTGGTTTCCTCGGGTGGAAAGTGTGTTGGCCAAGTAAACCTGAATTACTATGCGCAGCGATTAAAAGGGTGATCTTTCCCTTTATCTTCTCACCAGAATTCCTACATGCAATTCTTATGAGACTTCCTCCTCTGCCCTGTGAGTAAGGAGGAGAAATGTCTCCAAAAGGCTTTGGCGGGATGGCTTGTCATGGGTCACAGCTCACCTAGTCTTTTACTTTCTTCCTTCTCAGTTTTCAGCCCTAAAGTTTGAATCACCCGCTTTATCTCTTCAACCACATGTGTTCTCGGCCAGGACTTTCTTCTGTAAAAATGTACTCATGACATGACAGAGGTCAGTGGTGGAAATGCACACCCACGAGTCTGTGCTGACTCGTTCTGTGTTCATCTTAACTAAGGGCCTCAGAGTTGAAGGTCAGAGGTACACCAACACTAATCTGGTTTCCCCAGGGCACATTTCGTTTGACTACAGTAATATAATGTATTTTCGATGACATTTAATTTTTGTGTCAAAGCCATATACATAACCCTCAGTAGAAAGTGTAGTGGAAAAATCCCAGGAGGGCATTTTTTTGGCCCCAACTTTGAGACAGGGTCTCAGGTGGTGTAGGCTGGCTTGGAACTTGCTATGTAACTTTGGATGCCATAAAATTTGAATCCTCCTGTCTCCACTTCCCACATGCTGGGACTATGGTCATGTGCCACCAATCTGTGATGTATGTGCCAGGAACCGAACCCAGGGCCTTATGCTTCCTAGGCAAGGACTCTACCGAATAACCTCCCTACCCCCCAGTTGCACTGCAATTGCTAATACTTCCACTGTTGTCCAAGTATCAGAAACTCCAGAGATTTATAGAAAGTGCAGTTTGATGGTTAGGGGTTCTCACAAAGGCAAGGCATTGCTCTTTCAAAATGTTTTAATCCCAAATCTTCTCTAAACCATGGCGTATGGTGCAGACACTTGACAATTATTTATTTGTTTTGTTGCCAATTAGATGAAGCTGTTGTTTTGCGAGATGATATTGGCTAGGGGATTCATTATCTGCCTGGAGGAGAAACAATCCCGTGTCCGTGCTTTTTCCAATCAACAGCTGAGTCCTGTGCGGGCCGACTGCCAACGGGTGCAACAGTGACCTCAGTTCACCCACAAGCCCCTGGGACGTCCTTATTGTCATAGGCACACTTGCCAAGTCACTTGATGGCAAGGCCCTTGCCAGCAAACAGGGGAAGGGCATTCTAAGTTGGTGGTTTGCATTTTCAATGCAAATCTGCAGTCAGCTTCACGGTGGAGGACACAACTGTAAAAAATGGTTCTGTTCCTGATTCTGCACTCTCCTACCCCAACACCTCACTGTGTACTTGGAGAGAAATGGTGTTTCTGCAACATGTCTGTCTTTTTTAAAAGAGCCGTTTCCAGCCTCCAGGATTTCTCTCTTACAACTGGCATGGTGCATGCTCTAACGCTCAGAGCAATTCATTCACATCAAGCGTGGGAAGAAAGACGTTCCATTGCTACCCTGCACATGCATCCTGCACGCAGTCCAGAAAACTTTTCCTTAAAGGGATGCATAAGTATTTGGCTACCTTTCAAGATGGGAATAAATCAGAAACTCACAAGATCATATATAGCCTGTGGATATCTCAACACTATTTTTTTCTATTTTTCTTTTAATATTATTAATATTATTTAAAACACTAGGTCCCCTCCCATGCCTCTCTCAAAACTATTTTAAAGGGAAATCTTGTCCATGTTTAGAAAATAGAACATATTTTAATGCATAGAAATAGTGTACAGCTGTGAACATTTCCTTTTGTTCCTGGAAATTTCAACAAAAACATTAAATTCCTTTCACGTCTAGGAGTAAGGGAACATATTCCTGGAGTCCACAGAGACTTGTCACACTGCCCCACTGGAAACCATCCCACAACGTTCCCATTGCATTTGGAACCACAATAAACCTGAACTCCAGGTGTCAGGGACATTGCTACAATGTATACATTTTCTCTTCGCAACCATTGCCAGTGACTCTCTGAAGTTGCTGCCCCATATTCCCCAGGGTGATGGAAACTGAGGTACAGAGGAGACAAGAGGCTGCATCACCCAGCCTCTATCTCATGGGTCTTCCTTGTCATACAGTTCAGCCTCCATGCAGGCCTCTTCCCTGCTTGAGGAACACTCCAAAGATGGCTCCCAGCCCAGGCCCCCCCGACAATGTTTCTTCCTGATATGATTCACTTTATCTTAGCTCTCAGCTCAAGTATTACTTCTTCAGAGAGGCCCCCTGAGCCCTTCAAGGCAGCATATACGAACATATACATATATGCCTCACACAGCTATACTACTTCTTCACAGATTATTCAGCCCCCACCTTACCACCAGCAAGCATGATACAGAGAGCACGATTTATCTGTAGCTAGCTAGCATGGTTCTTGGAAAAATATCCATTGGGCAAATGGCTAGATCCTGGTGATATTTTTAAAAAATGAAAAAAGTGGCAGGCTGTAATTCCTACTTCCATGGATACAATTATATAAAAACGTTAACCCACTTAAAGGTACAGAGCGAACATTACTAGTCTTAAGACAAGGAAGAGACAGCACAGTGGTTACAATATAATGACTGTCTGAGGCCATTTAGCAAGTCAGTGGCCGAGCCCAAGGTTTGCACCCTGCTGTGTTTCCCCGTACCCTGGCTGTGGTAGATACTGAAGGGAAACTTCTTAAGCTCATACCCTCTCTCCAAACACACGGGACATCTATATTTCCCAGACTCCTTTGCAGGGAGACTGAGGCTATGGGAAGAGGTCCAGGCCAGTAGAATGTTGGTAGAAGTGGCATATCGAATATTCTGCATAACCTCCTTGGAGTCCTGTTTTGGATTTAAGGAAAGGACTCAGCGGAGGGAACAGGAGGTTGTAGCAGATGACACAGCCATGCAGGCAGGAGTTAGTGCCCGAAGGCAGCTGCCCAGGAGAAGCCGCTCACAGCTGCATGGTGAGCCAGGAGAACCTCATGCTGTGTGAGGTCTCTGGAGTTTGGGGAGCTGCTTGCATTTTATGTTAGTATTCTGGGTTGTGGCATGTGCCAGCTGTTCCCCCCCAACACCGCCACCACACACATCTGCCATCTTTGTTGTTTAGGTGTCCATGCATTCCTTGCAGACAGCTTGGTGTGCCTCCCAAATAAAGTGGGCTCTGAAAACAGCCAAGGGAGAGACGGCTTTGCCCCATGACAGATACGTAGATTTTACGTGGCAAGCTGCAGTCAGTTAAAGACAACTCATGTTTAAGAGGATATGGACGATTTGGGTTAATCACAAAAATGAGGCAATGTAGAGTAAACTAGGGCACCCCGTGCTGGCCAGGTCTCCATCACGGTGACAGAACGCCCAAGAGGAGGAACAGTAAGAGAAGAAAGCGTTTGTCTGGGATGATGCTCTCAGGGTTACGCTGCTGCTTCTTAGCCCGTGATGAAGCCACACATCACACATCAGGAGCATGTGGTAATGCAGAGACGGACCCCTTGCAACTAGGAATCAAAGAAAGAAACATGAAGGGGCCAAGACCTCGATTTTCCCATTATGGAAATGATCGCCCTGCTTTAGTTAGAATGTCTATTGCTCTGATAAAGTATCATGGTCAAAAGTAAGTCGTGGTGAAAAACTTTATTTCATCTTATAGTTTATAGTCTGTCATCAAGGAACGCCACGGCAGGAGCTCAAAGCAGGAACCTGGAGGCAGGAACTAACGCAGAGGCTATGGAAGGGTGTTCTTTCTGGCTTGCTCAGCTGGCTTTCTCATAAACTATAGGACCAGGAATGGCTCCACCCACAATGAGCTGGGCCCTCCCACCTCAATCACTAATTAAATAACATACCACAAGGCCACTCAGGTGGGGGCATTTTCCCAATTGAGGGTCCTTTTCCTCAAATGAGTCTAGCTTGTGTCACGTTGATATAACACTAGCCATCAGATGACCCACTGGCTTAATTTCCTTCTGTGGGCTGCCATCTCCTAATGCAGTGGTTCCAGACTCCCTAATCCTGCGACCCTTTAACACAATTCCTCATGTTGTGATGACCCCAGAGCATAAAATTATTTTCACTGCTACTTCATAAATGTAATTTTTCTACCCTTATGAATTGCAATGTAAATACCTGTGTTTTCCTATGGTCTTAGGTGACCCTTGTGAAAGGGTCCTTCCATCCCTAAAGGGGGTCAAGACCCACAGGTTGAGAACCAGTGTCCTATGGTACCCCAGACTGAGCAGCAAGGCTTCAATACATGCCCTTTCAGGGTGTGTTCAAGATCCACACTACAGGCTATAGCAACGGCTCTAAATTTAGTCTCTAAATCCCACCCTCATTACTTGGCTCCTTTACCTGGCTGAGCAGCAGGGATATGACACATCCAGCAGTTACCAATATTTCTTGACCTGAGAAAATATATTGATCCCCTCCTCCTCTCTACCTCATGCTCATTTTCCCTTCCTGGAATACATTCTTTCTTCCTCTCCAATCACTGAGTCTCACCCCAATTTCAAAGTTGGGGCAAACACATCTTCTCTAGGAACCTGCCTCCCACACTCCCTCAACCGTATCTCGGTGGAATTATGGTCCCACTTTCCCCTTCAGAACCCACTGTTCCTCTCCCCTTGGCAGACAACCAGTCACCTCACATCTTACTGTGGCCTCCCGTATGTTCTCAGCCCCGCAGTGCACAGCCAGACAGTTCCCCTCTGAGATCTGTCTGAGTGACAGAAACACAGCAGAGGGGCCAGGACGCTGGGAAGGTCCGTGAGGTGGAGACAGTAATGAAGGAAACTTTAACCACCTTCATTTTATTTAATTCCATCTCAGGTGAGAATAGTTTTGGGGCTTCTCTGGGCTGTTTGGTTATCATGTGCATTAAACTTCAGGGAAGTACACAGTCTGTACTGGCTGGTTTTGTGTGTCAACTTGACACAAGCTGGAGTTATCACAAAGAAAGGAGCCTCAGTTGTGGAAATGCCTCCATGAGATTCAGCTGTAAGGCATTTTCTCAACTAGTGGTCAAGGGGGGAGGGCCCAGCCCATTGTAGGTGGTGCCGTCCCTGGGCTGGTGGTCCTGGATTCTATAAGAAAGCAAGCTGAGCAAGCCAGGAGAGGTAAGCCAGTAAGAAATATCCCTCCATGGCCTCTGCATCAGCTCCTGCTTCTTGACCTGCTTGAGTTCCAATCCCAACTTCTTTTGGTGATGAATAGCAATTTGGAAGTGTAAGCTGAATAAACCCTTTCCTCCCCAACTTGCTTCTTGGTCATGATGTTTGTGCAGGAATAGAAACCCTGGCTAAGACATAGTCATAGCCAAGAGAGAGGGAAGAATTGAACTTCAAGAATGCACGGGGCTGGGGACTTAGCTCAGTGGTAGAGCGCTTACCTAGGAAGCGCAAGGCCCAGGGTTCGGTCCCCAGCTCCGAAAAAGAACCAAAAAAAAAAAAAGAATGCACATGACCCAGAGCCTAGCACCACCTTTCTGGCAGGCTAGATCTCACTGAGATGAGAGGGGCACCTACGGCTAGGTGGATATGCCCGTCCCACCCCATCTCCTTTGTTACACTCTCTCAGTGTACAGGATTGTGAGTTTTAAAAGCAGGGGTGGTAACTTCTCTCTGTACACAATGCTTGATAGATAAGCACAGAAGGTTTCATACAACCAAAGCAAGCCAATTTCTCCACTTCTTCAAAAAGTCATGTTAGGACATTCCTTCAGGTCTCCAGAAGTTGTCAGGATGAGTTAATCCAGAACAAGATAGACACAATTGGTGGAGATTTGTGGAGGGAAAAGTGTCCCTACATTAAACAATTGGCCCACGTTAGAGCTATTTTTAAGCACAGCAGAAATAAAAGCCAGAGGAGCCTTTTACCGGTGGAGTCTTTTTTGTCATACGGCCCTGCAGCTTTCTTTGTGTGTGTTCATTTCCAAATATGTGTGTATGTGCATATGGGCACACATTTATATGAAGGCGCACATGTATATGCAATTGCGCATATATACGCAGGTGTGCGTGCATGTGCAGGTGTGCATGTATGTGCCGGCGTACATGAGTGTGGAAGCCAGAGGTCACCCAGGCATTGCTCTCCAGGAGCTGCCCACTTTGTCCTTTGAGACAGTCTTTCACTGGGGCCTGGGACTTCCCAATTACGCCTACTGGACAGCAAGCTCCAGCCGCCATGCCTGGCTTTACACATGCGCTTGAATGAACGGATTCCGCAGCAGAACCTGACCAACCGCGTGCTCCCCCAGCCTCTGGTGCTTTCTTCTTGGATCATAGGGTAATCTGCCACTCCCCCAACCTTCATATGGTAGAGCTTACTTCTGTCTAATGACCCAAAGAAAGGGGCATAAAGAAATGCCATTTTCAAGAATATTTCTGTCATCTGGAGTTTAACCGGACAGACCTGCAGTGGATTCTGAATATAAAACCACAATGCTGTTTTACTGGGACTGAAAGAAAAAAGAAATAAAGCCCTTTCCTTCTGAGACTAGGAGAGTCACAGCAAGGTAACAGAATGGTGAAAACAGATTATTCACAAATGAGCACCCAGTGTCCTCTTCCGTGAGAAAAGTGGGTTTCCATGGCTGCGTAAAAGTGCCTCAAGAGAGAGCTCAATGGTTTGAAAACCTAATTTCTCTGTGAAGATTAATATCATTGCCCACCGCCGACTGAACTCCAGCTGTAGTGGGAAGCACCAGTCCACGCAGTCTTCCCAGCCCCAGTAGGCTGGGTCCTCACAGGAGACGAGGATTACTCACCTCCTTGTGGAAAACTGCAGCCTGCACTGCTCGTTCTTGATTTACCTCCTTTAATCATTACCTTTTGTGCCTCCTAGAATTCCCCCACCCGCCCCTCCGTTCAATTCCTAGCTAAATCAATATTCAAAATCCCCAGCACCACCCTCGTGCAGACATCGCAGCTGAGCTAACGTCACATTTCTCATAGACTTTGTTTTCCTAACCGTAGTAATGGCTTTTCTTGAGGCTCACTTAGTGTGCCGAGTCTTAGCGCTAAATCCTCTCAATACAGGCATCAGCGGCCTGGGGCTTCCATTTCTCCTCTGGAACATCCGTTCTGCTATCATGTAGGTAACTACACGATGCAGAATAGATTCGTAGAAATTGATGAACTCAAGATTTGTGGATAGTTCATATTATCTTACTATTATTAGTGCGTGTGTGTGTGTGTGTGTGTGTGTGTGTGTGTGTGTGTGTGTGTGTGTGTGTGATGAGAAAGAGCCAGAAAGAGAGGGAGGAGGGAGGGAAGGAGGAAGGGAAGAGGAGGGAGGGAAGGAGGGAGGGAGGGGAGGAGGGAGGGAAGGAGGGAGGGAGAGGGGGGCATACATGAATGCAAAGCGTGAACAGGTTCCTGTGTGTGTTGTGGTGGTCAGAGAATAAGTTTAGGTGTTGATTCTTGTACTTTGTCTGAGATACACTCTTTGCTACCGAGCAAACCAGGCTAGCCCTCGAGTTTCTGGAAGCTCTCTTGTTTCCACGTCCCATTTCTCATAAGCATGCTATGGTGACAGACACCTGCACTACTACTTCTGGCTTTTAATTGGGTTTGGGGGATAGAAACGCAGGCCATCAGACTGACACAGCGCTCTATACACAGGGGTATCTCCTCAGTCCCGGCATTTGAACAGAAAAGTTACACAAGAACATTGTCTGAATCCCCGTTCTCGATCCTTCTACACAGAATGCAATCAGTTCATGCCAATTTGGTAGGAGCATACACACAGATTACAGAGAAAAAGGAAGAAAGATGAAATCATTGTTATTTTGAGTTCATTGTGGTCATTACAGGGGAAGCTGAGCTTATTTAAGGCTGCAGTAGATCAGGTAAGGGACACTTCAAGGATACCCTGGAGGTAGTAAGCCCCACGGGCGCCATCAGAAATAGAAAAGCAGCCAGGAGAAGACGAGCTGTGGTATTTCATTTTAGAGGACAGGCAGAGAGGAAGGGAACAATAGTTTGTTTTTGAAAATGTATAGTTTAAGATGTTATAGGCATACGTTACAGTATCTAAACACTTAGGGTGGCTGCCACAAAGGTCCTAGCCTTGTCTACCTCCAGTTTGGGCTCCCTAACCTGCTCTCTCCTGCTGGGAGTCATTTTTGCCTCAGCTTATCTTGAATTCCAAGAGTATGAGTCTTACATGCAAGATGTTGTGACGAGAACCACCATTACCAATCTCCGAGGCAATAGACTTTCTGAGGCCAGCAAGACCCTGAAGAAGCAGACTTGAGAACCAGACCAGCTAGACCAGTATGGCAACAATGACTGACCGCATAGCTCTTGCCTTTCCTTATTTCTCCCCCACTAAGCTCTTGCCAATAGCTCAAGGATGCTTAGAGTACATGCTGGACAAGCCTATAATCCCAGCATTTGGAAGCAGAGGCAGAAGGACAGAAGCCAGTTCGAAACCAACTTAGTCTAGAACCTAGTGAATTCTAGGGCATAGCGAATCTTCATCAAAAACAAACAAACAAACAAACAAACAAACAAACAAAAACCAGGAAAGAAAGCAAGCAAAAGAACCCTTACCACTTAGAAAGCCTTGGCAGAATGAATGATTGTGACATCAAAGTCTGGGTTATATACATAGTGAGACCCTGTTTCCCAGGGTAAAGGGGCTGGAGAGATGGCTCAGAGGTTAAGAGCACTGGCTAATCTTCCAAAGGACGTGGATTCCCTTCTTAGCACGCACATGGCAGCTCAGAGCTGTAGCATGTAGTTTCTACTATCCTGCTTTAAGCTCTGGGCAGACGGTGCTACCAGCCCCACCCAGGTTCCCTCAGATCCTCTGATGAAAGACACACACACACACACACACACACACACACACACACACACACACACACACACACTTTTGATGTTTTAGCTCAATGGCTGGGATCTTCTAAGCCTTCCTTGGCTACTGCGCCGTTCTTTTCACTACCAGGTCAACATCTCTTAATCTGCCCTAACTTTGGTTGTTCAGTTATTTTAGCCCTTGCTCTCGGCACTCTAAATCTACCCTCATCTTAGTTGTGTTTCCAATCTACTGCCTGCTACCCCAGATCCAGTCAGGGAAGGGGTCAATGGCCACTCTACCCTAGATCTCCCAAGGCTCGTGACTCTTCCTCCCTCTAAAGCATAGTGAATATTTTCTCCTCGCCTGTGTCTGCTAGACAACATGCAGGAACCTGGAAGTCCCACCTATTCTACCCAGCCATTAGCCAATAACATTTTTATTGATCGATCAAGAACCAATTGGGGAACAAGACCTTCAGCGTTCACATGCAGATTCCCGATCAAAACATCAGAGCCACGCCCTACATAGAACTATTTGTAACTCCAGTTCTAGAAGATACATGTCACAAGAATGTATCTTGTACAGAATGTACATAAAATAAAAATAAATAAGTAACATTTTTTAAAAATCCAAGGGTGAGGAAGGAGGAGGGGCCTGGGAGGTGAGGAAGAAACCTAGCTAACTTTGTTATAAATTCTCTTCAAAATAACTAAATTACCTCCCATTTAGACAGCCTCGCCCAAATAGCTTTTTAAAAAGGTAATTGAAAGAAAACCAGAAGAAAAGCAGATAAACTAGCTATTTAAACAAATGCCAGCATTCCCAGAGGAGGAGGGAAGGCAGAGAGTGAATCACTTTGCTCAGATGGTGTGACACTTAATTAAATGTTCTTAAATGTTCGGTGACAACACCACACTTAGGAACAACCATAAAGACACCAGTGGAGACAGAAGACAGAGGACAGAGGAGGCTCAGCTCTGTCTCTGTGCAGAGCGTGTGATGCATCTGGCTGGACAGGTCACTGTAAGTGCAGGGAAAAGTGTCCAAGGTGTCTGTCACCTCTCTAGGTGTCTCCTGTCTGTGTTTTTAGCTCTTCCATTGCAGGGCTTGGCTTTAATTCACAGAAAGAGTAAAGCCCTCAGCTGCCTGAAGGGCTGACTGGAGGTATGGGATGTTGTGGGAGGTCTTAATCAATGGAGTCGGTTCTCAGGACCACACATCCCAGGAAGGCAGGTATAGGGGGTGCTGTTGTCCTCACCCCACCCTAGGCCATAATCCCTAGGCAGGATCCCACGGTCCCCTGATATCCCAAGTGTCGTCAGGCCAAAGTTTGTCCATCTGAAGCTCCACCCCTTTTATAATCTTAAAAACAACTGCTCTGTTTAGGTACGATTACAAACTACAAACTCATTCACTCAGCGTACATTCCAACGACGTCTGGTAAGTTTATGTAGTTTCACAACTGCAATTACCATCCAATTCCAGAACATTTCTATCACCAGCCCTGAAAGAGACTCCCATGCCAACTGCAGTCAGTCTGAGCTCCCATCCCAGCCCCAGGAAGCTACATTCCCGCTTTATCTGAATGTTTCATGAACATGGAATCATGTGATGTGAGGTCTTTGCATCTGGCTTCTTTCACTTAGCATAGTGTCCTCAGATCCATCCACGCTGCCATAGCAGTGAGTACCAAGTTCCTTTTGTGACTGAATCACGATGCATTGAATGGACACCCTGACTGTCCATTCATCAGTTGATTGCTATCTGGAATATATCTACTTTGGGGCTGTTAACAATGTGTCTGTGTTCAGCCTCTCACAAGTCTTCTGAATGCATATTGTCACTTTTCTGGCACTTGTGGGGTCATTGCGGGGCCAGGTGGTAAATGTTTAACTTTAAAAGAAACTGTTTTTCTATGAAAAATTAAGACTGTCTTTGTCTCTGTGTCTCTACGTCTGTCTTTGTCTCTCTGTGTCTCTGTGTCTATCTGTCTCTGTGTGTCATGTGCTCATGTCTAGTGTCTGTCTCCTTTAATTACTTTCTATCTTATTTTTTTTTATGAACATGGAGTTCACTGATTCATTGAGATCCACTGAAGTGCTAGGAATCCTGTCTCTGTCTCCCCAGCTTGTCCCACACTCAGCTTTTTATGTGGAGGCTAGAGATTAAAACCAGGCTCTCACACTCACATAGAAAGGATTTTACTGGCAGAGCTGTCCTCCCAGTCCCTCTAGTCTGTCTTTTGATGACTGCCATTTCCATACGGGTGGCATCTGTATTTATTATATTTTCTGTTTAAACTTCTCCAGAAGCTAATGATGCTACTCACCTCTTCATACATCTACTGGCCACACATTTACCTTTTGATAACATGTCTATTCGAAGGGCCGGAGAGATGGCTCAGTGGTTAGGAGCACTTGCCACTAAGGACCCAGTTACATTTCCAAGCATTCACATGGTGGCTTACAAGTGTTGTACTCCAGTTCCAGGGGATCTGACACCCTCTTCTGGCCTCCAAAAGCATTCAGTGTGCACATGGTACACAGACATACATGCAAGCAAACTACCCATACACACAAAATCAAGATAAACAAACTAATTCATCCTTTAAAAGTCTATTCCAGCCATGCTTGGGAGCACACTCCTGTAATCCCAGCACTCGGGAGGCAAAGTCAGGTGGATCTCTGTGATCTCAAGGTCACCCTGGTCTACAAAGTGAGTGCTGGGGCAGCCAAGATTGTTACTGAGAAACCCTGTCTTGAAATAAACAAAATCCATTCAAATTTTTATCTGGTTTTTCTAAATTGTCAATCCTAGAGCACTTTTAGAATCTAGGAAAAAAAAGAATAAAAACTTAACCAAAAATAAGATGGGTATCTGAGGCACACAGGAAATCTGGGTTTGCACATCTACTCTATGCCAATTGGCAGGGCACCTAGCAGGCTTCTTTAATGAGATCACTCTACCCAAAACAACAGTGAACTCAGATCCGCAAAGAGAATGTCCCAGCCCTGAACATGTCTCCCTTTCATTTCTCAATCGGCCATAACTCTGTTTTGTTTTAAACCAACTATAGCCCCATCAGGGTGCTTCTAGGGAAATGGAGGCTGTTCAGACTTTCTCTTGACACACGACACTGAAAACTGGTACAGCGCCAGGCTGGGCAGGGGTTCCACTTGGTCTGCCCTCAGCAGAAGCTTTTGGCCACGTTGATGAAATGGTCCGCTTTGCTACATGGATTAAAACACAGACTGCTTCATGATCATCAGCCATGATTTTAAAGAGATTAAAACAAAACAAAATGAAACAACAACAACAACAAGACCAAAAAACAAGAACAAAAACAAAACAAAAAGTCAAATAGGGGTGGGGCTCACGTGTCTGATCCCAGAACTCGGGATGCAGAGGCAGGGGGATCTCTTGAGTTTGAGAAGAGTCTAGTCGACAGAATGAGTTCCAGGACCCTGTCTTGAAAAGGGGGAGAGAGAGAGAGCCTTCTTACAGCTTTCCAGAGAATAAAAGAGGAACCAGGAATTAAAACACAGGTAGGTCTGAAGGTGGAGACCCATTGTCTCAGCGACCTCTGCATGCCAGGCGATCATTCTGACAACTCAGCCGTGTCGGAAGCCCCGGTTTCTGCTCTTTGAAACAAACTGGCTTGCTGGAGGGTTATTTTGTTTTCTTTATTTGTTTGTTTGTTTTCTAGTCTATGATATCATTGGATTTTCTTATGCATGACATTGAATTGACAGTTATGTTTGATGTTTGGTAATATTGCCACAACTGCCTATAACTCTATTCCAGGGGATCTAAAACCCTCCTTTGGCCTCCTCTCTAGGCACCTGCACATACGTGATGCACATAGACTCACTAGGCACACATATGTAGACATACATTTTTTTAAGTCTTTAAATTAAAAAAAAAAAAAAGGAAATTATCAGTGACTAATTCTGCCGACCCAGGAGGTATTTTCCATTAGAGATGTGGGAGATGTGGGGAAGCCATGTGGGAGAAACTTTAAGACGTGGCTGGGCTGGATGAAGTAGGTCACTGAGGCATTTGTGCCTCTCCACCTCCCCCTTTCCTTCTCTACTCCTTCTCCCTCCTTCCTGCCTGTCAGTCAGCAAACAGCCCAGCTTCACTTCAAGTTCCCACCACGATGTTCTGCCTCAGTACAGGCCCAGAAACAGCAGCCAAGTGACCCCTGGCTGAAACCTCTGGAACCGTGTGTGAACCCAAGTGACTCTTCCTCGAAGTTGGTTTTACAGTTATTTTGTCACAGAGAAGAAAGCCAACCTACGTGCCGTGCCAGTCGGCTGAGCTCAACGCAGTGCTTGCCACTCAACCAACACAGATAAAGACTGGCTAAACGGCTAACACTGTGGAGGGCGGAGAGATGGCTTCGTGGTTAAGAACACTGGCTGCTCTTGCAGAGGACCTGGGTTCAAGAGGACGTGGTTTCACTTCCCAGCAACCACATGGTGGCTCACAACCATCTTTAACTTGTGTTCCAAGAGAGCGAACATCCTCTCTGGTCCCCTAGGGTACTGCACACAGCCGTGTACTGATACACATGCAAGCAAAATATATATACATAAAGCAGGATTAACTTTTTTAAACAATAAAAATTGTCTACCACAATAAACTAACTGCTGGTTGAGTGCCAACTTGAAACCTACTGACTCATGGTCTGTCACCTTGCTACCTCTCGGGAAAGCTTGTCAGTGCCACAGTGTATCATATTTTGCTAATTTTATCAGCTGTATCCTTAATTTGACATAATCATCACTCTATTTATAATTATGTTAGAAATATCAGTGGTGGGGGCCAGAGAAATGGGCCAGTGGTTAAGAGTGCTTTACAACTCTTGCAGAGGACCTGGTTTGGTTTTCAGCACCCAGAATCAGGTGGCTCACAACTGCCTATGATTCCATTCCAGGGGATCTAAAACCCTCCTCTGGCCTCTACAGGCACCCGCACACGTGATGCACATGGACTCGCCAGGCACACATATGTACACATACATTTTTTTAAGTCTTTAAAAAAAGAAAGAAAGAAAGAAAGAAAGAAAGAAAGAAAGATTGATTAGTGACCTGGCTACAATTTCATGATAGAGCTCCTGCCAAACATGTCCAAGGCCAAGAGTTCCATGTCTAGCATACACAGAAGGATTATTCCTGACGAATTTGATCGTTCCCTCCCTTGATGGCTCTGAAGCAGATTTTTCATGTACAGCTGTGGCAGTTTCTATACGCGTGGGTCTGGGGTTGAACCCAGGGCCTCGCTCCTGTTGAATACATACCCTTAGCTACATCCTCTCCCAGACTGGTGGTTCTTGGCTTCAGTTCAGAAAGTACCTGTGAGGCCTGAGAAAACTTGAAGCAGGATATAAAGCCAAAAGTGCGGGGAAACTCTGCTAATTATGGTCAAAATCCACCATGACAGATAGTCTCTGGGCTGTGCGCAGTATGGGAGACTCCCTTCAGTAGCAGGGCTTCTCTTCTCCTTCTCTGACTTTGTCTGGGGAATTTTAAGCCCCTATACATCCCTCTACCAGAGGAGTGTCCTCTAGCCTTAGTGAGATTACAGGATCAATTTCCTTTCTCCTGATAAGAACTTGTTCGTCCGGTGTCTGAGATTCCTGAAATGCTTCCCTATGCTAATAAGGCATTTCTGTACCCTAAGCCCTCATCCAATGACCTTCGCCCATCCCAGATACCCCTGCCATCAGTCTCCCAAAACTTTATGAGCCTCAAATCACCCTAAGTAAAGTTGATCTTCCTCCTGATAGCTGGTCCCAGTGTGGCCAATCTCTGTAAGTACTCACAGGGCTTCTGAAACCCCTGCTTGTTATCTCTGCTCCCACAGCCTGTGTGGACTGTATTGGCCAACGATCACAAGATCAGGGAGACCCACTCGAGAAATGACATGGACTTAAACACTTCAAGAGTGAACTCAGCTCTGTGAGGGTAGGGAAAGGAGCAGCAGGGAGGTGTGTGTGTGTGTGTGTGTGTGTGTGTGTGTGTGTGTGTGTGTACTTTTTTAAACCAAATATTTGTTGAGCACTGTACCAGTCTGTGCCAGGTTGTATACTGGGCTCTAAGGGGAGGATGACAGCTAAGGGTGTTTCTCTGTTCCCTAGGACAACATCGTCGAGGACAGTGCCAATGAACTGGCTTCCAAGGATACTTGATGGATCTTAGTAGCACAAACTATATGAGAGCTGCTTTCAAACACTAAAATTAATTGAGCCATGGTGTTTTTGTCTTTGTTTTTTTTAATCTTTTTTAAAAAATTTATTTATTCAGACACACCAGAAGAGGGCATCAGATCTCATTAAAGATGGTTGTGAGCCACCATGTGGTTGCTGGGAATTGAAAGCTAATGACCTCAAAGAAGGCTTTTAAAATTTTTATGTATTAACTTTATTTTTGTATGTATGAATGTTTTGGTTGCATAGATGTCTGTGCACCATGCATACCATGTGACCTTAGAAACCCAAAGAGTGCATCAGGTCTCCCTGGAACTGGAATTATAGATGGCTGTGAGCTGGCATGTTGGTTTTGGGAATCGAACCCGGGTCCTTCAGGAGAGCAGCCAGTGCTCTTAACCCGAGCCATCACTCTCGCCTTAACGTCACTGTTGTTGACATCGCTCTCTATCTGTACAAGTGAGCTGTCAAGAATGCCACATGTGCTTCCTGTCCTCCTCAGATAGTTTTGATGAGCTAAATCAAATAAGAACCCCAGAGTAATACAATAATTCCTTCTTACAAAACCCAGCACTCTGCCATGCTCAGCTGATGGACAGATCAGGCTAGTCTGCCTTCTATTTCAGTCTGTGCTACAGCAGTGGACAGGATCCTGGCAACGTTTAGCACTAGAAAGTATTTTTCATGTTTTGTTGCAGCTCTTAGGTGGGGCTTGAAAACACGCCCCATAGTGTAATTGACTCATTTATTTCTCTGGCAAGGGAAGAGAACGTCAGGGGTTAGGAAATACTGCAAATCTACCCAAGGCCTTTGCAACACAGTTCAACCTCAAAGAGACCAATAGCTTTCGCTTTTGTTTTTATTTTCAAACAAGGTCTCTGCTACGTAGCCTTGGCTGGCTCGGAACTCATCATGTACCTCACCAGGCTGCCCTCAAATTTGCAATAATCTTCTGGCCCCAGCTTCCCGAATGCTTGGAATGTAGGTGTGTATCACCATTCCTGGCTAGCATCTTATTTTCAATGTAAACTAGTGACTCCAAATGTCACTTAGGAAGGGTGTGGGTGGGTCCAGCTGTGACACACGGGAGTAGGACACTCAAAACAGAAGAAACAACTGCACTCCCACCCTCAGCAAGTATAGTGATAGTGTCACAAGATCTCACTCTTCGTTTCCAGAACTGGCATAGTCACCTTCCTCTCTGGCAGTCAGCACTCAGGAACACAGTGCCCCCAGCCAGCAGCTCCTGCAGGGCTGCTTCAAACACCTGCGCTCTCTCACCGCTGCCACTGACCACGTTGCTAATTTTCATGAATCCCCAAAGCACTGATTCAGGATTAGCAGCAGCTTGCTAGATGCTCCTGTTCTCTCTACTGCCGGAGCGTTTGCAATGGCGTTCTGAGGGCAACACCATCACTTGCTGTCCAGTGCACACCAGCTGAAATGAAGGTTGAAAGTGAAGTGTTTGGCCTTTGCTGTCAACGCTGCTCTGGCCACAGAGGATGACACTGCTACCTTTCAGTCTACTCAGCCCCAGCCTGGAAGTCTGCCTGACTCCTCTTTTTCTCACTTTAACCTCATACCTGGCCCACCAATAATTTTGATTCTATTTTACAATATATTGATTACATATATATAAAAAAACATATGTTATACATTATGATATTATATATTGATATGTTAAATATATAATATATTTAGATAGAAATTTATAGATTGCATAGATTTACAGATTTTGACAATGTATATATTTAGATAATATATTGCAACATATTTAAAACTTGTGTCGTGTGTGTGTGCGTGGGTGTGTGCATGGGTGTGGGTGTGTGTGTGTGCATGGGTGTGTTGGGGTGTGTGTGCGTGGGTGTGTGGGTGGCTGTATGTGTGGGTGTGTGTGGGTGTGAGGGTGTATGTGTGTTGAGGGGTGTGGGTGTGTGCATGGGTGTGTGTGTGGGGTGTGGGGATGTGTGTGTTGGGGGGTGTGGGTTTGTGTGTGTGTGCATGGGTGTGTGTGCATGGGCTGAGGGTGTGTGTGTGTTGGTGTGTGTGTGTGTGTGTGTGTGTGTTTGTGTGTGTGTGGGTGTGTGAGGGTGTGTGTGTGTGTGTGTGTGCGTGTGTGGGTGTGTGCATGGGTGTGGGGGGGTGTGGGTGTGTGTGTGCCTGTGTGGGTGTGTGTGTGTGGGGTGTGTGTGTGTGTGTGTGCGTGTGGGGTGTGTGCATGGGTGTGGGGTGTGTGGGTGTGTGTGTTGTTGGGGGGTGGGAATGTGTGTGTGTGTGTGCATGGGTGTGTGTTTTTAGGGGGTGGGTGTGTGTCACTGACCTTCACTGACACTATCCTGGCTACCATGCAGACCTAAGCTACCGTGGTCTCACCTCAGTTACAGCAACAGTTCCCTAACAGGCTCCTGCCTTAGACACCACAGTGTACTCTCCACAGAGCCTCGGGAGAGCTTTTGAAAACACGAGTCACAGCTGAGGATGCACCTCATTGGGAGCACAGCGCCCAAATCATTTGGCTCTAATCCCTAGCATTGCTCAAAACCAGGAGTGTTGGTACATGCCTGCACTCCCAGCACTGAGGAGGTGGGGACGGAAGGATCATAACGTCAAAGTCATACTTGGCTACTTAAATTTGAGGCCAGCCTAGGCTATAGGAGACCTTGTCAAAAAAAAAAAAAAGTCACTTTATGTCATATTTCTCTGTTTAAAACCATGGAGAGACACTGGAATGGCTAGTTTGATGTGTCAATTTGGTTAGAAAATAGTAGCTCCTAGTTAATAAAATGCACACTTCAGAGGAGCCAGCTTCCCCCACCCATTTAAATTGTTGCTTTGAGACATGAATTTCTACACCCGCATGCATTATATAATATATGTTAAATATAACATTTTTATTTACAGCTGAATAATACTTTATTGCATATATATAACATTTTTATTATCCATCCATCCATTGATAGACATCTAGGCTGTTTTCTTCATTGTCTAGGAGCTTTTTAATTTCATGAGCACCTACTTGTTTTAAGGTCTGTGTTACCAGGGTCCTGTCCAAAAATTCCTTTCCTATGCCTAAAAGCCAACTTCCCTTTTTTCTCCTCTATCGGATGTAGGGTATCATCAGGTCAGGTCCTAGGTTGAAATCTTTGGTCCATTTGGAGTTGAGTCATAAGTGTAGGGTGAGAGATAAGGATCTAGTTTCAATCCTCCACATGTAACTCTCCAGTTTGACCAGCACCATTTGTTGAAGACACTGCCATTCCTCCAGCTTGGTTTTTTGTTTGTTTTTTGTTTTTATTGTTGTTGTGTTTGCCTCTTTGTGGAGAATCAGAGGGCTATGGGAGTGTGTAATCGTAGGCCCTCAATCCTAGTCCTTGGTCAGTGTGTCTGTTTTATATCAGTACCATACTGGTTTTTTTACTGCAGTGTAACTTGAAATCAGATGATATCTCCAGCAGTGTTTTTTATTGTTCTGGGCTGTTTTAGTTATGCGGGGTCTTTTGTGTTTTCCTATGAAATTTAGGATTATTTTTTCAATTTCTGTAAAAAAATTACACTCATATTTTGAGAGCGATTACACTTAATCTGTAGGTTGCTTTTGGTAAAATGGTCATTTTCACAATATTAATTCTTCTAATCCAAGAGCATGGAAAATCTTTCAACATTCTGGTATCTTCTTGTATTTCTTTCTTCAGCGTCCTAAAGATTTGCTTGTTTAGACCTTTCACTTCCTTGGTTAGATTTGTTCTAAGATTCTTCCGAGGCTGGTGGTTGGGATTGTTTCTGTTTTGTTTTTCTCTTGGTGTGTTTACCATTACTATATATGAAGGGATTGGTATATATGAAGACAGTGGTATATTAATTATATGTTGAAGATATCTCTCTCTATATATACATACATATACATATATATAAAATACACACACATATATGTAAAATATACATATATATTTTAGTAATTTTGTATCCTGCCACTTTTCTAAATGTATTTAACAACTGTAGATGTTTTCTGGCTGGAGTCTTTGGGGTCTTTTGTGTATAGAATCTTATCTCCTGAAATAAGGGTGTTTTGACTTCTTTCTTTTCTCTTTGTTTCCCCTTTATCTCCTTCTCTCATCTTGGTGTTCTAGTCAAGACCTCAAACACTGTATTGAACAGGACGAGAGAGAGAGAGAGAGAGAGAGAGAGAGAGAGAGAGAGAGAGAGAGAGAGAGAGAGAATCCCTGCCTTGTTCCTGATTTTACCAGAAAGGCTTTGTGTTTTTCTCCATTTACAATGATGTGAGCTGTGGGCTAGCTGTATATAGCTTTTATTATGTTAAAGTATTCCTAGATTCTGTAGGACTTGTATTATAGAGGGATGCTATATTTTGTCATAGACTCCCTTCTATACCTAATGAGATGACCATGTGATTTGTCCGAGTCTGTTCACATGGGGAATTACAGTTACTGATTTACATAAGTGTACATATGTTTAATCACCCCTGCATCTCTGGGATGAAAGCAAGTTGATCATGCTGGACAATTTTTAATGCACTCTGAAACTTGGTTTGCAAGTATTTTATTGAGATGGGGCGCTGTGTTCATCAGAGACACACTCTGATGGTCTATACTCTTTTGGAAGAGGTATCTTTTTGGGGAGTTGGTATCAGGGTAACACTGGCTTCATATAAAGAATTTAGACATGTTCTTCCCTTTTCTGTTTTATGGAATGACTTGAGGATGTTGGTGTTGGTTCTTTGCTGGTCTGGTATTATCCTGGGTAGAATTCATCTGGCCCTAAGCTTGTTTTAGCTCAGAGACCTTTTGTTTTAATTACTGAGAATATCAGCTGCTATGGGTCTGTTTAGGTCACTTACTTCACCTTTGTAGAGGCTTGAATAGGTCTGGTCCCCATAGACTTAAGCGTTTGAATGCTTCGACATAGAGAGTGGCACTATTAGGAGGTGTGGCCTTGTTGGAGGAAGTGTGTACACTGTTTCTCGGCCCCTCCAGCACCATGTCTGCCTGCCTGCAGGCTGCCATGCTGCCATGATGATAATGGACTGAACCTCTGGAACTGTAAACTAGCTCCAGTGAAATGTTTTCTTTTATAAGAGTTGCCATGGTCACGGTGTCTCTTCACAACAATGAAGCTCTAAGACAACTTTGATTTAACTTTGGTGGGTTGTATGCATCTATAAGTTCACCTACTTTTTAAGATCCATTTTCTTGGTAAAGCTTTCCTGAGTGCTCATTGGCTTAGTGATTTTTCCTTTCCAGCGTCATTTCAGTTCAGGTTTTCTTCGGCAACTCCATCTCTTTGCTGACTTCTATTTTCACATCTTGGATTGACTTTTTCATTTATCTCTTCGTCAACCCTTGGAGTATACTCACATCTTCTTTGAGTTGCCTGAACTTACAGTCATACTTTTTAATTCATTGCTAGTTCTCCTAGGTTGTTTTTAGTAGCTACCATTATGATGGAATTCTTTTTTTTTTTTAAAGAAGATTTATTTATTTTATGTACATGAGCACACTGTAGCTGTCTTCAGACACACCAGAAGAGGGCATCAGATCTCATTAC
This sequence comes from Rattus rattus, assembly GCF_011064425.1. Lineage (NCBI taxonomy): Eukaryota > Metazoa > Chordata > Mammalia > Rodentia > Muridae > Rattus > Rattus rattus. The sequence goes on along the minus strand of NC_046161.1, from coordinate 87,105,249 downwards.
AGATGGTTGTGAGCCACCATGTGGTTGCTGGGAATTGAACTCAGGACCCCTGGAAGAACAGTCAGTGCTCTTAATCACTGAGCCATCTCTCCAGCCCTAATAGGATTCTTAACTTGTGGAGGAGACAGGTTGTTCTGTTTTCTCCGTGCTGTTTCTGTGCTGAGACTTGCACATGTAGTGTGTTAGTAGAATCCCCCTAACCTAACCTACCTCCTTCCTTTCTTCCTTCCTTCCTTCCTTTGTGGTTGTTGTTCAAGCTGCTTTTCTACTTTCAGTCAGGCAGGGGACACAGATTAGTAAGCAGACAAAGAGGATAGAGTGTGATCAGGTAGCTGTAACTGATTCTCCCTGGATCCTGAATGCTCTGGGACCTTAACCCCAAGCAAGGCCTGTCGGTTTGCAGATGTCCTGAGGGCTTGCTGTAGCTACTATGAACAGACTCGGGGAGAGGTTACCACACAAACTAAATTATCTGCTCTTGACTTCTTGAGGACTATAAGTGGAAAGATGCTCTGTGACATCCAAGTTTCAGCTCAGAAGTCACCAGATCATCAAACCCATTTCAGCTGAGTTCATGACCCTCATTCCGTGTCCCGAGTGTTGTCTTCACAGCAGTGTCACCAACCAATCCCTACCTGTTTCGCTGATTCTAGGCAAGCACTGTTAATGCAAGGACTTTCCTTATGATATCCCAGAATGCACCAGTGCCTGACTTACAGTAAATGTTCAGTATATGGTCCATGGAAAAATAATTTCTTTAGTGTTTACTATGCGCTAGGTGTTGCGCTTTTTAAACATTTCTATTTTATGTGTATGGGTGTTTTGTCTGCATGTATGTCTTATGTGTCATGTGTGTTCTTGGTGCTGGTAGAGGCCAGCAGAGGGTGTCAGACACCCTTGGGCTGGAGTTGCAGCCAGTTTTGAGCCACCAGGTAGGTGTTGGAGATCAAACCAAGATCCCATGAAAGAGCCACCAGGGCTCTTAACTGATGAGCTATCTCTCTGGCCCCCTAGACACTGAACTAAATGCCATCCATGCAATAACGTGACACCCAACACAGTTCTATGAAGGAATAAGACAATTCACTTCCACAGATAAGGAAGCCCGGGACAAAGCGGATAACCAGCAAGACAAAGGTCATATCTCTGAGACATAATTGTTTAGGGAATGCAGGGCTCGTAACAGAATTCCTCAAAACCTTGTGGCTTAAAACAATGTCCTCTCCTGTTGTGATACCATGGATTCACTGGCCTCAGATGGATGGATCTCTCTTGAGTTCTCTCCTTCGTTATTGCAAGCTGGCAGAAAACAGTCTACTTAAGGCCTGGTCCTCTAAGATGAATTTCTCAATAACAGGTCTGAGAAGTCAGCTTTGAAGACCACAGCTGGGGTTGCTGCCTGACCATCTCTCTATGGATGTCCTCACAGAAGGATGGTCCTTACAAGTATCTTATGTTACCTGGGATGCATGTATGCATGCATGTGTGTGTGTGTGCATGTATGTATATGGGGGACATGTATGTGTGTAGGTGCATACATGTATGGAAGTCAGGCCAACATCCTGGAGCTCACAGAATAGGCAAGGCTGATTGGCCAGTGAGCTCCAAGGGGCCTCCTGTCTCTACCAACCCTGTGATGGGATTAAACAGGATTACACCAGGATTTTAGCTTGAGAGATGAACATCTAGACTTAGGTTCTCATGCTTGCTGGTCAATGCTTTACTCAATAAACCATCCCCTCTGACTGCAAAGGCACTTGGATTGGGTTTTTTTCTTTTTTGTTTTTTTTTTTTTTTGTTTTGTTTTGTTTGTTTTGTTTTTTTTTTTTTTTGAGAAAGGGTCTTCTTAGGTAACCCAGGTTGACCCTAAATTCACTATATAGCCTAGGTTATCCTCAATTTCACCATCGTTCTGCCCTGTAGTCAGTGACTCTTGGTTTGATGCCCAGCATAGAGAACAAAGAAAAGGAAAGGGTAAGGAAGGAAGGGAGGAAAAGGAAGGGAGGAACAAAGAAAGGAAGGGGAACGGGAGGGGAAAGGAAGAATAGACAACTTAGGCAAAAGTCAAGATCTCTTCTGCCCTAGGCCACTCCCACAAGTCTCTTCTGCTCACTCCTGGGGGACACTGGGAAACCAGGAGGCATGGCAATGGGAGGCCGTCTTTGGAGACTCCAAGTACAGGGCTGGATATGTGTCCCAGCAGTCTGTCTCCAGAAACTACACTTTAGACACTAGGTCACGATATGTCTTCACTGGGAATCCTGATAATGGTTTGAGCTGGTTTGTGTAACTAGGAGCTTATCTGGTGATTCAGAATGCCAAAGAAGGATACATTTTGAAAGACAGAAACACACTCGCAATGTCTTTAATGTAGTCCTGGGGCAGAACTCAGGACCTTGCACAAGAGAGGCAAGTGCCTTTCCATTGAGCTCAGCCCTATCTCGCAGGTTTCACTGGTAGTCCTTTCTCTGCTTCTAAATACCCAATTTCAAAGTCACGAGGAACCTTCGGTTGGTGCTGGGATGGGAGTTGGCTGGGAAGGGAGGTTTGGAGGCACCTCTGTGGGTGAAATCTTATGAAAGATCGTATTTTAAATGAAGAAAGGACACAGTGAGCAGTTTCCCATGGGACCCCGCCATGCCCCAAGGGATTAGCATGTAGCTTGAAACCAGTTGGCTTGCAGGCAAGTTCTACACAAACACCACACTTTTATTCCTTTTTACAGCCCCGGAGAAGTGGTTTAAAAAGATCAACATCACCTCTAGCACTGTGCCAAGGGGCCTTCTATCTAATACCCACTTCAGCCCTCACATCAACCAAAAGGTGCCAGCTTCAGGAACGTCACCACAAAACTAGCAAATGTGTAAACAAGCATTAAAACTCGTGTCAATATGACTTTCCAATGCTTATTCTTCTAGGCTCCAAGGAATGCCACACAAACGACCCGCCATTTTGATCCCTGTTCACTATGCCTCTCCCTGCTTCTATTCAGGGGTGTGATTTTTCCACCGTCATTACAGTTTCTGGGTTCAGTCAGTTCAGCACCGGATAGGCACGTCATGAGCGATTTTGGTGAATTAATGAATTAGGATTCCTTCCGAGGACATCAGTGGTAGCCCAGAGATTTTAGCATGTCTGTGTCTCGCGGTCAAACCCTATCATTTCTGGGGCCACCTAACAGTAAAACAGCCACAGGCTTCTATGTGCCATCCCTCTTCTCACTCTGGCCTGGTAATAGCCTATCTTTGATGAACTGGTCTCTCTCGCCCTTGACATTTGGAAAGCACTATCTGGTCATTCACAGTGTTCAAGAGTGAACATCTGAGGGGGTTGCCTAGGGTGTGATGGGGAAGGAAAGGAGATATTTAGTGGCCGGACTTATGCCTTAGGAAGCTTCAATTCTGACTCTACAGTGCTCTAAGTCTCCTGCTTCTTACAGATGTCTACACTGGTTGTTCAAGAATCTCTCATGCTTTAAAGAATAACGGATTTGAAGAAAACACTTGGGTTTCCCCCCCAAGTTCCTAGAGTAAGAAATTCAAAGAAAGCCAGAAGCGTAACTGCACTGTTGAAGTGTGCATGGGTGAGGGCTTTCCTAAGCTGTTCCTCAGACTCAAGGGACAGCAATCCACATGCACAGCATCTCTCTGTGTGAAGAACATGACACAGCAGTCAACTGCAAGTGCACACTCAACTCTGAGAACTCCAAGAACTGTTTGGAAAGGATTCTAAGGGCTGTAAAGCCCTGAGGCTGCATTCATCTTCAGCAAATAGCCCCGCGACAAAGGAGCCTGCTCTCTTCAACTCACAGCTTTTAAGGAATTTGCAAAGTCGTCGTGGACCAATTCGAATTTGCCACTGGGTACATGTCATCAATTGAACTGATCATAAGCAAGGATATGAAAGTAAATCTCTCAGCCCTGTTAATGATACATCTTTAAAATTCCTTCCTGGGTGTTTACCTTTTTAAAATGCCTTCTCCATTGGCAACATTGTTGTCAAAAGAATTTCTGTCAAAAGAGAAAAACATGAAGTCTTCATTTCTATGTTTCCCCTGTCAGTTCATTAAGCCTGTTTAAAGGCATTGGATTGAAAACAGCTCTAAAAATACAGGCAGAATAAATGAGTGTATTTATAAAACATCGGGTTTCCTGTCGATAAAAACATACTTAATTTCCATGTGAAAGAGGAAAGAAAAAACAAAATTAAAAAGAGGCAACAGAAGCCTTCAAAAGCAAGCAGAAAACTAAACAAATTTAGAAAAAGTGGTCTTGGGCCCCAATGGGAAAGTGCTTATTTCTTAAGATTTATACCCCAAAAGGACTGGAGGCCACAGGAAAGCTTCGTACTTCCAGTGTCTTAACGACCGAGCCCTAGCTGGAGGGACTTATCTATCGTAAGACGAGTAAACTTTCTGAATTACAAACTATCAGCTTAAAAAGCAAGACAAGTAGTAATCGCAATGTCCTTAGCCCCGTAGGATAACTCTCAGGCTTGAATGAAGATGTCGACGTGTTCTACTCATCGCACGCACCCATGCTTTCCTGATGTAGATCACATTAACTTTAGCATTGGAAAAATATTATTCAGGTGGCTAAATGACTATTATTTGGGTTCTTAAAAGAGAAATGTATATATTCATTTAAAAACATAGTTAAGATTAGAACTTAAGTCTCCACATAATGTTAAATCCTATGTGCAGTCAAAAGCCAGGAAATATGTGATTAAGGCAGAATTCCCTTCTTTTATCTACCCCACTAAGACTGTTCCAGACAAATAATAGTTAAGTAATTTTAGAACCCTTTCCCTACCCTTGGGTATAA